>NC_056731.1:662742966-662810466 GCF_019279795.1 Protopterus annectens
TCATCTATTATAGCACCTAGGAGCTTAGTGTGTGTGTGCATTTATAGTGGTGTTGTTAAGGGATGTGATTGTAAAAGAAGATTTAAGATGTGAGAGAGATTTTGGGAGGATTACCAAAAAGTCTGTTTTTTTGAGGGTTATGTACTAGTTGATTAGCAGGTAGCCATCTGTCAATGGAGTTGAAAAAGTTCTGATTTAAAGAGTGAGGCTGTGTCAGATTATCAGAAATGCAGATGACAGTGGATTCATCTGCATGTTGTATGAAAGAGGACTGTTTGCATGATTTATGAAGACAATTTGTAAGGATGTTACATAGTAGTAATCCAAGAATACAACCTTGAGGTATGCTGGCAGTAACAGGGAGGAAGTGAGAGAAAGAAGAGATCCATTTGATAGACTGCTTGTTGGAAAGGTAGCTTGAGAACCATTTGAGAGTTGGGTTAGAGAGACCAAGATCAGACGATATAGTTAGAAGCTTGGGATGTGATACAGTGTCAAAGGTTTTGGAGACATCTAAGAACAGGCAGGAGACCAGTTTATTATTGTCTCTGGCTTAAGAGATGGCATGAGTGAAGGAGACTAGAGCAGTAGTCATACTCTGACTTGGGTGGAAATCATGTTGGGTAGGGGTGAGAAGGTTTTCCTGAAGAAGATAATCAAGAAGCTGTTTGTGAATACATTTTTCCAGCATTTTTTTTCAAATGGAGGACAGTATGGCAATGGACCTATAGTTAGAGAGATCAGTGGAGTGTTCTCCTTTATTTATAGAAATAATGGAGAATTGTTTCCAGATAGAGGGGGATGTAGATTCTTGGACAGATCAGTTGATGAGGAATGAGATGGGGAATGCTATAGAACTGGCAAATAATTTTAGGAATTCCAGTGGTACATTATCTGCTGTGGGGAGCAAGACTTTAGTTTGCTCAGTAGAGATTTAATGTAGGTAGTGGGGACTGGTTTGACTGACAAGGTAGCTTTATGGCATAAGTGAGAGGGAGGAGTGAAAAGATTAGGACTGTGAGTATTCTGGGTAAGCTTGCTAATGGAGTCAATGAAATGTGAGTTGAGGATAGTGGCAGCTTCAAGCTGAGAACTATTAGGGCAAGAATTAGGTATGCTAGGGCTATCTAGGTAAATAATCTTTTTTATGGTGTGCCAGAATTTTTTTGGATTCTTGTGCTGGTTAATTTGAGGCTTAACATAGAAGCTTTTTTGTCATTATTCACATTTTTTTTCCTGAAGTTTCAGAGGTCTTTATAGGTTTGGAGATGGCTGAAAGATTTTGTTTTTTAGCCATGCATTATCTCTCTTGTGCATAAGAGAATGAGTGGACTAAGAAAGCCATGTAGCAAAGAGGGATTTCACTCTGATTTTCCTGAGGGGAGTGAGGGAACTGAGAAATTATAAAAAAATGCAGTTAACGTTCTGTACAGCATTCTGAAGAGGAAGGTTTAGCAGGAAGGAACATTTTATGAAGGATTGTCTATTCTTGGAGTTATCAGGGTTACAATTGTTAAGACTACGGCACTCTGTATATTTGTGAAGCCTAATTTGTTAAGGGGAGTACCATTGAATGCAAGTAGGAAGATGCATGCTTAAAGAATTAGGCAGTGTTTTGGGGTTGTGGTACTATAAGTTTGGACTGAAATCTAGGATCCAGTCAAGAATGGAGCTGGGAGTTGTTAGGCTTGCTGTAGTGGGTAGGAGTAAAAATTAATTGCGTGAAACTGTGTAGATTTATACTAGAGTTAGGTGAGTCAGTAGTCAAGATTTGCTAATCACTGTTAACGTTCCCCCAGAATTACTGCTTCATAGGAAATGTTATGAGTGATCCAGTTGAGAACATTTTCAAGAATGAGGATGCTATTACCTGGGGGGATATATACTGCAGCAACTGTGTGCTTTTTGTAATTGCTGAGTTTGCAGTTTACTAGTAAGACTTCTGCAGGGTGAATGTAATGGAGACAAATGATCAAAGGAGGCAGTGTAAGTTGGTCAGAGTAAATTACTACTACACCACCTCCTTTTATGTGGACCCTGTCTGAGCAGAAGATATTGTACCCAGGGGGAAGAATTTCATTATCTGAGATGTGGGGTTTGAGCCATGTTTTGGTTAGAATAATTATGTTAGGGGAGTACTGGGCAATCCATGAGTGAAATTCACTGACTTTGTTGAGAATGCTGTGAATATTTAACAAGTAAATGGTTAGGCACTTGGATGAAGAGTTGGGGGGAGATGGGGATGTGGGGAAGTTGTTTAGCGAGTGATAGGAGTGGGGACCAGGATTGGGGTGAATATCACCAGATGAGAATACAGTTTTGGTGATATGATTAAGTTTATAAATATTAATAATGCAGTTGTAGTACTTAAGCTTAGTTTTGAGAGGATGAGAGGGATGAAGGACTACTTTCAACTTGTGAAGGAATGGGTTATATGGGTTAAATAGTGATATTGTAGGGTTCTCAATTTTTTTTGTGAGTGAGTTAGAGTAGGAGCTATGTTTAAGGGAGAAAGTTCAATATGATTGGAAGTGAGTTTATAGAGTAGGAGAAGGGAGCGGAGACATAGATGAGGAAGGTGAAGAGAAAAAAATAAGGATGAAGGGGCAGGGAGGGTAAGGAATTTGCAGAAGGGAGTATTATGATGAGGAAGAGAATAAGGAATGTAGAATAAGGTGTTTTTCTTTTACAGTTAGATAGTGAATTATAGAGGGTGGAGCAAGGTGGGCAAGGGAGAGGAGGGGAAGTACAGTGACTCTTTTGCTTGGTTAGGGTGGGAAGGAGAAGGAAGTGTGGTAAGGAGAGAAGATAACAGATGAGATTGGTGGGAATATACAGGAAGTTGTGGAGAGGAAAGGGATGGGAAATGGAGGGATACAGTATAAATGTAGGGTAAGTGGGGGTGGGTGGAACTAGGGGATAGGGTAGAGGTGCTGAGTGACACCAGAGCAAAGCGGGGGCAGAAAGGACTGGGCTGACCCACAAAAGTGGAATACTACAGAAGCAAAACAATTAAAAAATGGAAGGTAAGTACAGCAATGCCACCAAGTTACAAATAGTCCTGAGACTTGACTGACTGGCAGGAGAGCTTCCCAGAGGGGTAGGATGAGGTAGAAAAGGATTTAGTCCAAATAGGAGGTAGAAGTGAAGACTAAGAAATATCAGGGAATGTGGGGATTCCACTTGCTGCGTGCTTGTTTCACTGAGGGTGGAAAATGTCTGAGGCTCCTAATGCAGGCAGAAGTACCCCACAGCACTGTTCTGCAGGTTACTGGGCTTGGGAAGATGGCACTCCCAGCATCAGGTAGTGAAACCTTTTGTGCTTTCTGTATTTAGTAATTTAGAAAGACAGCATCTATGTCCGGTGCAGATAGTTCAGGCAAAGAGCTAAAAAAAAGGGAAAATAAATGAACAACGTGAGGCAGTGACCTTTATGATGCTCAGTGCAGTTCAAAAGACTATACAGAAGTTCCAGCTAAAGACAATAGGGGATATTACAGCATCCAGGGAATAAGGGAAAAATAAGGAGAGATATGGCCAATAGAGTTAGTAAAAGACAATGAAATGCTAGTGCAAGTACAATGAGTTAGGAGGGTGAACAGACAGGAAGACAAGTTTAGTAGATCAGTAAAACATTGTCAATTCTTAAGTTATAAATACAGCAAACACAGTGGTTCAGTAGATCAGTAATACAGTGGAATTTATCTGGCAAAATTATAGCAAACACAGCAGTACAGAAGATTGGCTGAACAGTGGCTATTACTATGGCATACATTGTTGCTAGTGACTACTCTGGAAATAAGTGCTGAAACAGTGTCTAGCATTTCTAGTAATGTACAGCAATGACTAGTCTATTAAATTGATGCAGAAAATTAACAACTAACTGCAAAAGTAATGACTCTGCAAGGACAGGCAGAAACTACCAGACTAGTTAGACTGAGAAACTACAGTTATGTACACTTACTATGAATGTAGATGTTCAAGTGTATTCACTGTTGGAGTCATCACCTGAGGGTTATCCCTGCTGGGGTAGCCATCGGCCGGCCCGAATACCAGAGTCAATGGTTTTCTGCATTGGCTGCTGTCGCTTGCTGGCTAACATCAGGTTGTCAATGCTATAAAGGAAGGCAGCCAACATCATTACATCAAAGTTTTTCTTGCCCTAACCAATCAGAGGCTCAAGTAAATATGGTGAAGTGGTCCTGGTGGCTAAAAGCCACCATTAGAAACATATGTCTCCCTAAAGAAAGAAAGAAGATATAAGGGGGAAGGAGGGTGGGACTCCAGGACTGCAACAGTGAATACAACTGAACATCTACATTTATGGTAAGTGTACACAACTGTACTATGTTCTTCGTGTTTAACTGTTACAGTCATCACCTGTTGGAGGATTCCCAAAACTGAGAAGAGGGGTGGTAGGATAAGTAAGACACCTATGAATGGGTCATGCCCTGCAGAACTGCAGAGGCAAACCTTGTGCTAGCCTTAGAAAATAGAGGTAGGTGGTAATACTTGGTAGAGGTATGGACAGACGTCCAGATTGCAACTTCCAGGATGTCCCTGATGGGGACTCCTCTGAGGACTGCTGTGGAAGTGGAGGCTGCCTTAGTGTAATGGGTTTGAAAATACCTGGGGGGGGGGGGGTTCCCATGCAAACTGTAGCAGTAATGGATACAGTGGGATATCCATTTGGAAATGGTCTGTTTGGAAATGGGCTACCCCTCTATCCCTGGGGCAAAGCTGACAAAAAATTGGTCTGTTTTTCTGAAGGGTTTAGTATGGTCCAGATAGTATCTGATCTGTCTGTGCATGTCTAGTGAGAGCAAAATTCTGTCCCCCCTGTTCTAAGGTTTAGGACAGAAGGTGGGTAGATGTATGTCCTGGCTGAGAGTTACATCAGATACCACTCTGGGCATAAAAGAGGGATTGGTCCTCAGAGAGAGACCCTGTCAGCATGAAAGATGATGAAGGGCTCAATGGCCAGCAGAGCCTGTAGCTCTGAAACCCTTCTGGCTGAGGTGCTAGCTAGGAGAAAAGCAGTCTTCCAGGAGAGGTACCTTAGTTCTGCTGAAGCAGCAGGTTTGAAGGGTGGTAAAGTTAGTTTTTCCAAAACATAATTCAGGTCCCAGACTGGTGTGGGTGACCTTATGGGAGGTCTGATATTAGAAGCCACTCTGAGGAATTGTTTAATCAAAGGATTGAAAAACATGGGCTGTTCTGTATCAAAATGAACTGAAATGGCTGAGGTGTGGATTTTAATAGAGGAGAAGGAGAGGCTGCCACCAGTACTGTTGGCCAACAGGGTGCTGGGGGAAATTGGGCTACTGTTGGCCGAAGGAGGAGAAGAGGGGAAAGGCATGTCCGAAGGCAGGTAAAGGCTAGGATTGTGATAGTGAGGGCCGGAACTTTGAATGGTGGCAGTATGACTGGTATAGGGAGAGAGCTAGCTGATATGATGGACCGAAGGAAGGGTGGTATATTGTGTGAGCAAGAGACCAGATGGAAGGGAAGCAAGGCTAGGTGTATTGGAGGTGGTTTCAATTTGTTTTAGCATGGTGTGGATGGGAGGAGAAATGGCGTAGGCATTATCCTGAAGGAACAGTATGCTAACAGTGTTTTGGAGGTGAAAAGAGTGTCAGATAGAGTGATGTTTATGAAGCTGAAAATTGATGGTGAAATGATGAATGCTGTTAGTGCATATGCTCCACAAGTTTGGTGTGCGATGGATGAGAAAGAAAAATTTTGGAGTGAGTTGGTGATGACTGTACCCAAGGGTGAGAGACTGGTGATTGGAGCAGATTTCAATGGGCATGGTGATGAAGGGAACAGAGGGGACGAGGAAGTGATGGGTAGGTATGGTGTTAAGCAAAGGACTGCAGAAGGTCAGATGGTAGTGGATTTTGTGAAAAGGATGGACATGGCTGTGATGAATACGTATTTTAACAAGAGGGAGGAGCATAGGATGACATACAAGAGTGGAGGAAGATGCACACAGGTGGATTATACCTTATGTAGAAGGGCCAGTCTGAAGGAGATTGGAGACTGTAAAGTGGTGGCAGGGGAAAGTGTAGTTAGGCAGCATAGGATGGTGGTTTGTAGGATGACATTGGTGATCAAGAAGAGGAGGATGAGTGTGAGGGCAGCACCAAGGATCAAATGGTGGAAATTGAAAAAGAGTAATTGTGAGGTGATGTTTAGGGAAGAGTTAAGACAGGCACTGGGTGGCAGTGAAGAGTTACTGAATAGCTGGGTAACTACAGCAGAGCTAGTAAGAGAGATGGCTAGAAAGGTGCTTGGTGTGACATCTGGAAAGAGGAAGGAGGACAAGGAGACTTGGTGGTGGAATGAAGAAGTACAGGAGAGTATACAGAAAAAGAGGTTGGTGAAGAAGTGGGATTGTCAAAGAGATGAAGAAAGTAGGCAAGAGTATAAGGAGATGAGGTGCATGGCAAAGAGAGAGGTGGCGAAGGCTAAGGATAAGGCGTATGAAGAGTTGTATAAAAGGTTGGACACTAAGGAGGGAGAAAAGGACCTGTACCGATTGGCTAGACAGAGGGACCGAGCTGGTAAAGATGTGCAGCAGGTAAGGGTGATAAAGGATAATGAGGGAAACATACTCACAAGCGAGGAGTGTGTGTTGCCAGATGGAAAGAGTACTTTGAGAGGTTGATGAATGAAGAGAACGAGAGGAAGAGAAGGTTGGATGATGTGCGGATAGTGAATCATGAAGTGCAGTGGATTAGCAAGGAGGAAGTAAGGATAGCTATGAAGAGGATGAAGAACGGAAAGGCTGTTGGTCCAGATGACATACCTGTGGAAGCATGGAGGTGTTTAGATGAAATGGCAGTGGAGTTTTTAACTAGATTGCATCTTGGAAAGTGAGAGGATGCCTGAGGAATGGAGAAAAAGTGTTTTGGTACCGATTTTTAAGAATAAGGGTGATGTGCAGAGCTGTAGTAACTACAGAGGGATTAAACTGATCAGTCACAGCATGAAGTTATGGGAAAGAGTAGTGGAAGCTAGGTTAAGAAGGGAGGTGATGATTAGTGATCAGCAGTATGGTTTCATGCCAGGAAAAAGCACTACAGATGCAGTGTTTGCCCTGAGAGTGTTGATGGAGAAGTACAGAGAAGGTCAGAAGGAGTTGCATTGTGTCTTTGTGGATTTAGAGAAAGCATATGACAGGGTGCCTAGAGAGGAGTTGTGGTATTGTATGAGGAAGTCAGGAGTGTCAGAGAAGTATGTACGAGTGGTACAGGATATGTACGAGGGTAGTGTGACAGTGGTGAGGTCTGCGGTGTGAGTGACAGATGCGTTTAAGGTGGAGGTGGGATTACATCAAGGATCAGCTCTGAGCCCTTTCTTATTTGCAATGGTGATGGACAGGTTAACAGATGCGATCAGACAGGAGTCCCCGTGGATAATGATGTTTGCAGATAACATTGTGATCAGTAGTGAGAGTAAGGAACAGGTGGAGGAGACCCTGGAGAGGTGGAGATATGCTCTAGAGAGAAGAGGAATGAAGGTCAGCAGGACTAAAACAGAATATATGTGTGTGAATGAGAGGGAGGATAGAGGAATGGTGAGGATGCAGGCAGTAGAGGTGGCGAAGGTGGATAAGTTTAAGTACTTGGGATCAACAGTTCAGACTAATGGTGAGTGTGGAAGACAGGTGAAGAAGAGAGTACAGGCAGGATGGAGTTGTTGGAGAAGAGTGTCAGGAGTGATTTGTGACAGACGAGTACCAGTGAGAGTGAAAGGGAAGGTCTACAAGAGGGTAGTGAGACCAGCTATGTTATATGGGTTGGAGACAGTGGCATTGACAAAAAGGCAGGAGTCAGAGCTTGATGTGGCAGAGCTGAAGATGTTAAAATTTGCACTGGGTGTGACGAGGATGGACAGGATTAGGAATAAGTATATTAGAGGATCAGCCCAGGTTGGAAGGTTTGGAGACAAAGCCAGAGAAACAAGATTACGTTGGTTTGGACATGTGCTGAGGAGGGATGCAGAGTATATTGGGAAAAAGATGCTAAGGATGAAGCTGCCAGGTAACAGGAAAAGAGGAAGGCCTAAGATAAGGTTTATGGATGTGGTGAGAGAGGACATGCAGGTGGGTTGGTATGACAGAGCAAGATGCAGAGAACAGGAAGAAATGGAAAGAGTTGATCTGCTGTGGTGACCCCTAATGGGAGCAGCCGAAAGAAGAAGAAGAAGAAGAAGGAGAGGCCACTATTAAGTAGCTCCACCAGGAAGTACAGGATAAGAGGGATGGAAGGTTCTGAGGTATTGCAACTACTGGACTCGCTCCAGAAGCAGAATCTTTTCCATTTTCCTGCACAAGATTTTCTGGTGCTGGGCCTTCTGGCCTCTGTGATGATATATAGGACCTGTTTGCTTAACAGGGGCCCCTTATTTGCCTTTAGAGTATTAGCCATGCTGATAGTTTGAGTGTCTGCAGGTCTGGGTGCAGCAACCCCCCCCACCCCACCAAGTCTGAGATCAGGGGAAGCTGCCTGGGAGGCTGTAAGATCAGGCTGCGCAGTAAGGGTTACCAATGTTGTCTGGGTGAATCTGGAGCAATGAGGATGGCCTTTAGCCTCTCCTCTCTTATTTTGATCAGTACCCTTGGGGATAAGAGGCAGTGGAGGGAATGCGTACACAAACAGGGTGTTCCAGGGGAAGGTCAAGGCATCCACCTTCCACGCTAGGTGGTGATACTCCCTTGTACAGAATTATTTCAGCTGATGGTCAGGATGCGAAGCAAAGACATCCAACTCCAGAATCCCCCACACCTGAGTGATTAGTAAAAAATTTTTTTTGTGGATCTGCCATTTGTGGGGGTCCAATAGGATTCTGCTTAAGTGGTCTGACAGGGTGTTGTTGATCCCTGGTTGGTATTGTGCTATCAGGTGTAGTCCCTTGGAAGAGGCTGTCAGCCAGAGGTTCATGATTAGCCTGCACAGAGGGTAAGATTGGGTCCCTCCCTGTTTGTTGATGTACCACATTACTGTGGTGTCTGTTTTGATAAGGAGAACCCTTGGCTTGACATGGGGTTTGAAGGATGTTAGAGCCTTTTGTACTGACATCATTTCTGGTTGATGTGTAAGAGAAGGTGCAGGGCATCCCAAAGACCTTCGGTGCACTTGTCTTCTAGGTGAGCGCCCCAGGCTATGTCTGAGGCATCGGTTATAATGGTCTGCCTGGTTAGCGGAGGGTGAAGGGAAGACCCTTGTTCTGGGCACAGGCCCCAGCCAACCAGAGAAACTCAGCCCTAATACAGGGGATCAGAAGTAGAGAGGTCTCTAGAGGTTGAGAGTGGTGACACCAAAGGTTCTTTAGGTATCACTGAAGTTTTCTCATATGAAGGCTGGCCAGAGGAATTAAAAGGATGCAAGATGTCATGTGCCCTAAGGCTTGCAGGAACTTCCTCACAGTGAGGTGACTTTTGGAAGCCAGCTGTGTAAAATAGAGAGGCAGAAAGCTCTGTTTCTCTGGGGATAGGAAGGCCATTTGGGATGTTCTGTCCAGCAGTGCCCCCAAGAAAATGATCTTCCTGGATGGTGTTTGCCTTGATTTTTTCTCACTGATGCTGTACCCTAAGGAGGTTAGGAGGGTTTTGACAAAGAGGAGGTCCTTGAGGAGCTTTTCTTTGCTATCTGCCTGGATGAGGCAATTGTCCAGATAATGATAAATTTGTATATTTTTCTGTCTGCAAAAGGCTATGGCCGGGGCTAAGCATTTGGTGAATACAATGGGAGCAGTAGATCAGGTAAAGGGTAACACAGACAACTGAAAGTGTTGTGAACCTGTTCTGAAGTGAAGGAATTTCCTGCAGGATTCCCTTATGGGGATGTGGAGGTAGGCATCTTTTAGATGTAGGGTAACTAACCAAGCATTTTTTGTCAGCATAGGCAGCAACTGCTGCAAAGCTAGCATTTTGAATTTGGGGACCACCAGGAAAGTGTTCAGAATGGATAGATCCAGGATGGTGCATGAAGTGGCTCTTTTCTGGGAACAAGGAATAGTCTGGAATAAAAACCTTTGCCTGTTTGATCTGAGGTGACAAGTTCTACTGCCCCTTGGGATATGAGAGTTTGGACTTGTTTCAATGCCTCTGCCCACTGATTTGGAGGTAGGTTTGGATACCTTCTTGGAACTGAGAGTTCACTGAAGGAGAATCTGTATCCCTGAGAAATGATCTTTAAGACCCATTGGTGCTTTGTTATAAAAAGCCACTTCTCTTTGCTGAGGGAGAGCCTTCCTCCTAGTTTTTGGTGAGTGAAAAGAGGGCAGAGGGGGGAGAGGGAGTCATTGAGAGTTTTTTCCATACAGGGATGGCTTAGAACTCCCTGACTTTGTATTGGAGGTGATCCACTGTTTGGTTGTCTGCTGTCCCTGGAATAGGAGTCTGGGTGGTTTACCCCTGTGAGGCTTACCTTGCCCCTGCCTGCTAGGTACAGGAAAGGACCAGTGTTTTGATGGAAAATTCCTGCTGAACCTAGGAGGTTGTACCTGTAGGAAATCTTTTACAGTTTGCATAGATTTTGCTTTGTCTTTCATAATTTTAAGCACCTCTTCTGCTTTTTCTCCAAACAAGTGGTCCTTATCCAATGGTGCATCAAGTAATTTAGATTTGCCATGATCAGGGAGAGGCTGTTCCTTCAACCATGCATGGCTTCTAATGACAGATCCTGACACTGCTGCCCAGCTTGAGGCTTCTCCACAGTATAAAGAGTGTTTAGCCACTTGACAAGTAGAGTGCAGTAAATCTGCTAGCTCTTTCAAACTGGCACAGTCAGGAAAGGTAGAAATCTTTTGTTTTAATAGTTCCAAAGTGTTGTTGTTGATATTTTAACATGTGGAACTGAGAGTTGAGTGCTCTGATAGCCAAGGTTGCAAAGGTGCATACTTTTTTTACCCCATCTGTCCGGAGCTCTGGTGTCCTTGTCAGAAGGAGTAGGATTCTTTGCAGAACTAGCCTTAGCTCCTTTTGGTCCCTGTGTAATTACCTCTGGGTCTGCAGCAGGATTTCTGCACAGGCATTTGTGAGGGTCTGGTACTCTGTAGTATCTGTCAGGTTTTCTGGGAGCAGGGGGGGAGCCTGTCAGGAGTTAAGCTGGATTCATGGAAAACATCATCAACCACTTCTAAGATGGGGGGATGGCCAAGGGTCTGTGCTGCTGCAGGTCTAGAAACTATCTTAGTCTTTTCTTAGACTGAGGGAAGTCCTGGGATTCCCAGTGGAAATGTTCCCTGAGGGTGTGAAGGGGTTCCTCAAAGGAAAGATCTTCTTGTGGGGAGGCAGAAGGAAATGATTTCTCTGCATCTGAATCCTCATAAGCAGTAAGAGATGGTTGTTCCTCTTCAAAATCAGAATAATCAGACTCCTCAGAATCCTGCTCTGTCAGTATATCAGGGAAAGGATCTCTTCCTTTCTGAAGGTGTGACCTGACTACCCCTGATAAGGGTGATAAGATCCTCCGCCATTTTAAGCATTTGAGCTTGGGGTGGTGGAGCAGGGGTAAAATGGTGGCTAGAGGTAATTTTCCAGGCGTGGCCTTGCCTCTAGGCCTAAGAGTTTCCAACAGTTTTTGTCTAGACTCGGCAGTGCGAAAGACCTCCTCGGAAGCCAGTGCCTGTATTGTGGCTCTGGACCCAAGCGAGGTAGAGACAACCAAAGGCTCGGAAGATGAAGATTTCTGAGGCATACTGGACTCTGAAAGGGTCTCACTAGAGGTCTGCAAAGGTATAGAATCAGGCGTCAGGGGTTGTGAAGGCGCCTCACTGAATTCCAGAGAAAAGATGACCTGCTTAGCGGTAGACTCGTTGGAAGGTTTAGCCTTGTGTGGTCTGCCTTTATCTTTATACTTACATTTTTTTCAGAATGTCTACTGATTGTTGGCAAACAGATGCCATTTCAGAAAGCAAAGGATGATGAAAATACCTGGCTACAAAAAGAGCTCTACGACAAATGGTTCTTGTGTTGAAGAGGGCACAGAACCGGCAACAGGGGACATCTTGGTCTGGGCCTAAACAAGTGACGCAGTAAGAATGGAAGTCTTGGTGTGGTATTTACTTTCAACAGGGGAGACAGTTGTTAACTTTTTTGGACATTGGTTAGTGCAGGAAAAAAGGATCCCCAATGGGGTATTTAGCTTTAGACGTTTTCAGCTTTAATTCGAACTCTGGTTGCGACTGACCAGCACACTTGCAAACTGCTTCTGCTATGGGCTCCATGGCAAGAAAGACTGATGTAATAACGTCAGCTGCCTTCCTTTATAGCACTGATGACCTGACATCAGCCAGCAAGCGACAGCAGCTGACGCAGAAAAACACTGACTTTGGTATTTGGGCCGGCCAAGGGCTACCACAGCAGGGATAACCCACAGGTGATAACTGCAACAGTGAAACACGAAGAACATCAATGGGATCATCCGCAGATTAGTCCCACGGGTTCTTCCTAATACTGTTACAATGTAATACAAACACAAGTCTAAATCTGGTTACCAGCTATAACATTTGGATGCACCATGGTTAGAATGAACTGCCAGCAATTTACAGTATTGCAAACACTGCAGAGATGAGGGTAGATCATAATTAACTGGCAGTTCCTGACAATAGCAAAACAGAGATATTTCATACCTTAACTAAACAGTCCACCTACTTCACCAGGAAGCATGCATGTGGGGAGGAATCCAGGAAGAGAGTTGTAACTCTCAGAAGGCTAAAATAGGAAAGGGAATTATCAGCTGAGAAAATGGGTTTTAAAGGTGCAATGGATTCTGGGTAAGATCCAGTAGCAGTCAACATGGGAGGGTGCCAGATCAAATAAGCCAACAGTGCAGTATATGGTCTGACCCAAGAAAGTGGAGTACTAAGAAGAAAAATAGCAATGTCTCCAAGAATAACTCCATGCAAAAAGTGTCCAAGAGGAAATGTTGATTAATCAGCTGTTTAATTTTTGTTACTGGGCAGACTATTGGTTACAAGTAATCCAGAGACTTGACTGACTAGTAAGAGGGCTTTCCAGAGGGGTAGGATAGGTAGGAGGTAGAAGCGAAGTCTAGGAAATATCAAGGGATAGGGGAGGGTGGGTTTCCTTTCACTGCATGCCTACCAAAGCAACTTGGAAAACTGTACTACTATTATAACAAGAACAGAACCATAATACTTTAGAATGTTTCACTGAGGGTGGAAACCATCTGAGGTTCATAATGCAGTTAGAGACATCTCACAGCACTTTTCCGTGGTTTACTGGACTTGGGGAGACCACACTCACCACATCAGGTATGAGAAACCTTTTGTGCTTTCTTTATTTTGTAACTTAAAAAGACAGTCTACTATCTGGTGCAGAGTTCAGGTAAAGAGTTTAGAATGTTTCACTGAGGGTGGAAACTCTCTCAGGCTCGAAATGCAGACAGATACACCTTGTAGCACAGTTCCATGGTTTACTGGGCTTGGGGAGACTGCACTTGCCACATCAAGCACTGAAACCTTTTGTGATTTCAGTATTTTGTAGTTTTAGAAAGACAGTCTACTTCCCAGTACAGAGAGTTCAGGTAAAGAGCAGAAAGTATGCAAGTGGGGAGGAATCTAGGACAGGAGTTGTAAATCTCAGGGGGCTGAAAAGAGAAAAAAATGTTAAATTAGTTTGTCAATTTTTTTTATTCAGAATAAATCATGCTGTTGTTAAAACAGATTAAAATTATCTTCACTTTTAGTAAGTTTACTTCTATTTCTGGTTGCTATATACTGTTCTGGATTGTTTAATAATCCATCCTTGTAGACTTGCTGGACTAAATTATATTGTCCACAGTTTTTTTTCTGCATTCACAGGATCAGTCTAATCACTCCACCTCCTACATCCAACTGTCCCATTCTTTGCTCCATCAGGACAAGAACCCTCATGCCCATTTACTCCCCAATGGAGTTAAGAGTTACGTGTTATGGATCGAATCAGTCTGCAAGTTATACCACTCCACCATTTAGCCCAAAAAATCTGAAGAAAGCCAAAAATAATGGGGGGACAAAGGTCCAAACATTGTGACAGATTTTAAATATTGGCCATATAAACTTAGAAAATTGATAGAACAAAATATTTTGCATTAGCATGGATTTCCTGAAGGATACAAAGTCTGAAAGTCAAATGTCTGTTACTAATTAGTGACTTCATTCCTCAATAATTGGACAAAAAAACACAAATTTTATGAGGAAGAGAGCAAAAATATCAGGCAAAAATCTAGAAATTTAGAGAAAATCAATATAGTTGAGAGGTAATCCTGTGGATTGTTCTATCCCAACCCCATCAGCAGCCTGCAAGTTCTGCTACAGCTGTTTCATGAGGTGCATGCACTTTTAAATGTATGCTCAACCTCCGAACTAAGTGGCACACCCCAATTGTAGCACTGGCATGGCAGGGTCTTCATGATAACAATGATGCAACTACATTCCTGCAGGTGTCACAAATGCAGCAAACAAAGATGCCTCTCTCTTTCCTGGATGGATGAGATGGCCTCAACCACGTACTTGCACCCAGTCACTGCAGCATCCATGACATTAGTCAAATATGGGTCATCTAAGGTGCAATATGGGCTTTATCATTCTGTATGATGAGGCCATTGTGTTTAATATTAGGGGAAATAAAATAAGATCTAATGAAAAAACAAAAGAAATACAGGTTAAAATTGATACTTTTGCAAACATCCTTCTATACTCATTTGGGCTATTAAACCATTAGCAACAACAAACAAAAATAACATTACATAGTTTTTCTGTTAGAAACATGATCTCCAATGCTGATTTTTATATCAGGGGACTTATCGCCTTGTCTATTTGGTAAGATCAGTATTACTTACATTAGTGCATTTATCTGCTTGCTAATTTTTGTTGACAGTTTTAATTCCAGGTGGTATTCATACACACTAGATGTAATTTGACCAAGACACTGAGAAATTCTCCTACAGTAGTGTGAGATCTTTGACAGCCACCTGGTTGAATTTGTTTCTTTACATAATATTCTATAGAACATACTCTAAAGCAGCATACCTTAATTGCTGGAATACAATACAAGTCTTCGGTCACAGGCAGGCCAATGCATCCTATATTCAACATTTATTACAGTAAACAAAAACTCACGAATACCAGCCTTAGCATATGCAGAAAACCTGTGTTTATACTTATGGCTAATCAGAGCAGTACAAGATGGTCTGCCTTAACATGGTATGAATACACAAGTTTATATAATTAAAACACACAAATTCCAGAAACATTTAAAGACAATTTGTTACTATTTTTTTCACTTAATGTCCATAGTAATAACCATTTGCATAAGCAAACACTAAAATAATAACAGCTATATAGCAGCATGCATTTTATTTATTTATTTACTTAACATTTGTTGACTGAGAAAGTCTGACTAGGACAGAGCCTATTTTCAGCAGAGACCTGGGGAGAAATGTGGCAACATTAACTGATGCACCACTTTCTGGCCCCATTTACAAGAAAAGATTCTGCCTGATCAGAAACACAGATGTCAGCATCAGTTACATACTACAAGGCAGATGCTTTGTTCTAGAGATGAGGAAAAAACTACATGGATGTGACCCAAATAAAAAGTAGGCAATCTGTAATCTTAGGCACTGAAGACCTTAAAGGCAGCATAATGAGACAATCAACATGCAACAGGCAAAACTACTATGCTGCAACAACACCTCTTGAAACATAGCTCAAACACATCCCAAGAGAGATAGGAAACAGTTCCAGTAAAGTTTATAAAAACATCTTACAATGTACTTTGCAGAACATGACACTCCTACCAAACTTTGAACATGGAATGCAAATATTTCTAGAGTATGAACTATTTTCAAGTCTCTATAGTGACTCTTCTGATGTATAGTAGCATCTATGAAGCAAACAGAAATTCTGCATTTCTCTATATTAATTTTACAAATACTTGATTTATTTTGTCTTCTATTTCATTGTCTGCTTACTCATGCATCCAAAATGCAAGTGCTGAAACATTAACTGTTATGTTACATTTTCAAGCCATCAATACAGTCTATTTTCTTTTGATAAAATAAACTATAAGCTTATACAAACCTTGCAGACACAACGCTGCCAGTTCCACTGCAGTATCATAGGGACATTTCAATCTAAAATTAGAAAGAAATAATTTTAATACAGGTGTAGCTTCAGTTTATGCACTACAGCTACCATGTTACCCTAAAGGGCAAAATTACACTGCCCTTATTTCCAATGTAAAATCATTTCAAAATTCAAGCATTTTAAACAATTCTAAACTGAAACACTAACAAAGCCATAACAGAGTAACAAATCCACTTTTTTTCACCAAGTTACTTCTACGCAGGGAAAGCAAAGGAGTAGAGATGTGGAACAGTGCATGACGACATGGAAGTGGGACCCAGACAAAGCTCAAGACTACTTGTGGAGTAAATGAGCGATTGCTCAGTACTGAATCAAGAGAAATGATGGCACTATTACAAAGTTATACAATTTCAAAAATGCAAGTACTTTACATAATCAGTAGATATGAAAGTGAATGCACTATGACCTGCTCAAAAACTATGCCAGGCAAGTATGAGCAATGCATCCGACTAGTCACTTATTATACCAATGAAGCAAATCTTCGTATATTCATAGTTTCCACAGTAAACAGTAGTGAATTTAGAAGAACAGAATAGTCTGACAGATGACTAATGTCACTGGTGTAAAGGATCAGTAAAATATAGGTCTGGAATCTACACGAAAAAAAAATGCAATTAATATAACTAAAGGGAAATGTGGAATATTAAGACAAGTGCATGGAATTAAACGTCTCATGATCACTGTACTCTCTAAGCCAAGAGTAGCTGCACACACTTTGAGAGGCTTGCACATGTTGCATATGTGACCGTGCATGCTGCCAAAAAGATGACTTGCAAACCAAGAACTGATGCCGTAACTGCAGGGTCTAGGCAGGACTCCTATATGTATGGGGTTCTGGAAGTCTAAAATGCTTGTTCCTCATTAACAGGTGATAGCTGCTTAACAAAAGCTTCAGTAATGGTACACAAAGAGGGCTCTCAATAAGAACTGCATGGAAATCAACTACAGGAGTGATGAAAATGCCCACCATATTCTCTTTGGCACTAAATGGCCAACATAAAATTGATCCCTAATTATTTTAATAAAAGAAGGCAAATATTGCTTCCCTCTGTCATTTATAAATAGGATCAGAATTCCCCTTTCCAGATTTGAAGATTTCACTGGTAGACTTATTCTGGGATTTCTTATCTAATGACACGTTTATTTCCTTAACATGCATTAACAGGTATGTAGGATTCTAAGGGAGACAGTTTTTATTTTATTTTAGTTTTTTTTTTTCATTTTTACTCAAGTTCAAATAACACTGCAATTCCAGTACAGCACTGCCCCAAAGGTGCAATAGTGTTTATGAGTAACTACTTTCTCCAATAGTTTTTTTTATTTTATTTTTTAGTTTCTAGAACAATTTTCTACAAGACATTCATACACTGTTTATTCCCATGATCCTGCTGCTAATTAGTTGCCTTTTTTATATGATCATCAGTCTTTGCTGACCCGCTGTTGCTAAAGAATCATACAATCTCCTTTGGTTCACAGTATACAAAAAAATTAAAAGGAGCACTGCATGCAGCATTTTTCCATAACAAAGGACAAAAGTCCAATAACATTTGCCCTTAAGTTTTGTAACTTGACTGAAGGTCTCCTGTTTAACAAAGGCAATGGCAAATATATCACCAAATGGCATGCAAAGCACAATGCACAGACCTTCAGCATATTGCAAATTTATTCCAAAATTAGATGATTCTCATTTGACTGATACCATCTATCCAGGCATTTTCAAATAACCTTTATTATTTTTAGGGTCACAGGGACATTGAAGCCAAACCCAGTATCCAACGGGCACAAAGCACTGAAACATGTTCTGGAAGAGCACACGTTTACTGCAGAATGCGCACTCTCATTATCTGCTCACACACTACACACACCCACTCACTCATGGGCAATTTGAAGAATGACATTTCACATACTACACAAACACACACACACATACACTCACTCATCCATGGACAATTTGAAGAATGACATTTCCCGTACTATACACAAATATGCACACTAACAGATACACACCAATTGGCAAATGGAAGAATGACATATCACATGCTACATACACACACACGCACACACACACACACACACGCACACACACCATTGGGCAATCTGAAGAATTACATTGCACACACACACGCGCGTGCGCGCACGCATGCGTGCACACATACTTTTTTCAGTTTCCTTGACTTTTATTTTGCACTCACTAAACAGCAAAAGTGCTGCTTAGCGATTGTAAAATAACTGCTCACTATCACTCATACACACACCAAATCTGAGGTAAGTTTGGCTTCCCAAGCCAAAGACAACCACAAAGCATTCTTTAGCTATGTCCGCACCCTCAAAGGCAATAGACAATTGTGTGCAGAGCTCATTGTAAATGGAGTCATGTATACTGAGCCAGAAGATACAGCAAACCTCCTGGCGAATAAATTCAGCTCCAACTTTACCCCTCTCTCCCCCTCAACCTTCCCTCAGGAAATATCATCAAATATAATTACAGGTCGTTAATGCTCTTGATAAGACCAAGAATAGTGCATTAATGGGCCCATGCAATATCTCAGGATGCCTTCTAAATAGCATGAAACATGACCTATCAGGGCTTCTGGAATTACTATTTAACTGTAGCCTCCAAGCAGGCTTCATTCCTCATAAATGGAGAAAGGCAACAATCATCCCTCTGCAGAAAGATGGGCCATCTACAGACCCATAAGTCTTACTAGTCTTATATGTAAAGCCATGGAAAGAATTATCATGGAGGTGATCAATAGAGATATAGTAAACCACCGGACACTGGACCCAGCCCAGTTTTGTTTCGTCAAGGGCAGATCATGCTTACTCAGCCTGGTAGACTTCTTTGAGAAGGTCATCAAAGCAATGGATGAGGGCAAAATCGTTCACACTGCCTACCTTGACCTGGACAAGGCATTCGACACAATACCCAACTCCGGCATTGTTGACGAACTCAAGAGGTTAGATACAAACCCATATGTCACCCAGTGGATAGCCAACTGGCTCACAGACAGGACCCAGGATGTTACAACTGGGGAGTCCATCTGTACAAAGAGGCCAGTCACAAGTTCAGTGGTCAGTCCTTGGACTGCTCCTTTTTGGCATTTACTTCTCAGAAGTTAAGGCCAATGTCAGCGGTCTCTGGCTGACTAAATTTGCAGATGATTGCAAATTAGGAGCTGTCATTGAATCTCACACTGACACAAATGTTCTCCAGGAGAGGCTGACACAGACAAACAACTAGTGTCCGAGCTACAGACTAAAACTAAATGCCAAGCAATGAATAATAGTATCCTTTGGGAAGTCATCCATTCCTGACAACTATCATATTGACAACACACCCCTTAGAGTTGACCCAGTAGTGAGGGACTTAGGAACACACATAGATAGTAATCTAGCCTTTGACCATCACGTGTCTACAGTAGTGAGGAAATCATTCTATACTGTGCAAATTATACACAAATGTATGGCATCTAAGTCCACGGAAGTCATTGTTCCACTGTATTTGACATTCATCAGACCTATCATCGAGTACAATGCCCCCTGTAGTATGTACCTAACCAGACATATCCAACAATTGGAATGTCCACAGAGGTTCCTCACTAAAAGAATACAGGGCGTAAGTAATATGTCCCATGCAGACCGCCCCAAGTCCCTATCCCTGTATTCTGTCTCCTACAGGTTTTTGAGGGGCGATCTATGCCTGGCATACAGGGCATTGTCAGCCCCACTCTGATGGACCAACTCCATATCCACAAAATAAACAGCACCAGAATTACCTGTTCTAAAGACTTAAACCTTGCCTGTGATATAAACAGGACCTGCTGGACAGATAGGTATGTATCCCAGAGACTACCCCGTATATGGAACAGGCTCCCCATCCATGTAAAGTAGAGTTCCTCCCTAACCCAATTCCAGTGCAACTTGGACAATTGGATGGGAAACTGGAAATTCATCCCTGGTTTGGCACCTATGTCTCTAACAGACACAGGTAACCTGTAAATGGTTCATCTTCCAGGCCCATGCTTACACTTATCAAGGGTATCAGAACTTGTCAGAGATTTGGGATGCATGGCTAGGCTTAAAAAGGGCCTTGTGGTAGTTACCCTAGTAAACACCTATGAACGTATAGAGCAAAATAAAACATACTATATCTAACCCATATATTATAAATCCCCAGATAACTATTCCCCAGGAAAGTCTTCCTGCTAAACTAGTTTCTTACAGCTAAGAATAGGCACTCCAAAACTGAGTATACCCTTTATGATCTTCACCTTCACTTCTATTTTCCACCTTTTCCATACTTCTCCCATTCAAATGAATCACTTACCATGCATTATCTCCTCTACCTTCCCCTAACCCCATTACGCATTCTCATTCATAAGCAGGGGACAGTTGGACCTACTGGGCTGCAAATACATGCCCCAATATGTTTAACATTATTGTGTTTTGGTAGCTGCCACAAGTCATTACAATTTCTTACACACATCGTTATGCTTGTACAATCTGCAGACTCCCAGAGGAGCATGACATTAATGCACTGAGTTTAGGGCTGTGCACACACAGCAGGAGAGAGGAAAAAATGTAGCTGCAAAAACTGGTGCCACTGGCCAGGCTGTATTTAAATCAGCCCAGCAACTGCAAGAGCCTCCCACTCACTGGTAACTCACTGGTATGTGAATAGAAGCTTTTCTCATGGAGGCTCTACTGTTTGCAGAAAGGTCTGTGATTCAGGCACATAGCTTTTTTACTTATTTCAGTTAGAGCAGTGCTGACAATACCTGTGCTGGGATAAAGTGCATGGCAAATAGAAGCTTCAGAGTGCGTTATATCTGTTTTCATAGAATGCAGTAGCACGTTTCCAAATTCACACAAATAAGGTATTCAGTTGGTACAAACATGCAATAACTGCAAAGCTACATTTGATGTTATTTAATGTATAATATATGTATTTGTATGATGTATTTTTTTTCTTTTTCACAGATAAGTAAATGTCAAGGGAAGTGGCAATTTTCTGAAGAAAAAAGGCAGAAACTAAAAATACTATGAAAGCAAACTCTTACAATTTGCTTCTAAATTTGAAAAGATGCAAAATATCAAGAAAAGTTGACTTCCTACTGCACTAGTGCCTTAGTCATACCCCTCAGCTGTACAGCATTTCTCACATTGTCCAGATTTTTGTCCCATAATTTTGGCCTATTCCACAACGTCTCTGGTTTTCTGGCAAAGCACTAATAACTGAAATAATGGCAGACATCTGAATTTTAGACTTTCGTATCCTTCAGGAAATGCATGCTAGTGCAAAACCTGTTATTCTAGCAGCATCCTAAGTTTATAAGGGAGATCTGTTTGTGATTTTGGGCCTTTGTCCCCCCAATATTTTTTACTTTGCCCAGAATCCATGCTCTAAGATGCATGGCCCTAATAATGCAACGGTGCTGATTTTAAAAATTATTCTCATTACCTGCTGCTAGAAAGTAGCTTAAAGGTGCAACAAATAAACTGCTCTGTTTGATAACATCTGTATTTCCTTGTTTACTATACTGTTTATTTCAGCAGTCTCTGCTATTCACAATTCTCAGAGACCAAGCTCAAATACCAGAGTCAAAATTAAAATGATGAACAAAAACAACCAAAAACAGGGACGTGTTTTAAATACTGGTATTATTTATTCATAATGTTAACAGAATAACAGGATTTGCATCAATATCCATTTTCTGAAAAATAAAGCATTTGCAATATTTGGAATTAAGGGTATTCTCAGTGCATGAACAATTTCTTATAATGGGCGAGCACCTACCTTCTGATTTAATAGGAGGAGGGTTGCTGTTTGCCCAATGGAATAAGTGTTTGAAAGTGCTTTATTTAAATTTGTTATAGCGGTAATACTTTATCATATCTATCAGATTCTCAAGGGAAAACAGTCACAAAGGCCACATGCCCAGAAATTGGCATATTATCTAAGTAACACCTGGGCAAATGTGTCAACTGGCACAATTTTTATTGATCTTACATGCAGTGTTGGAAGCAGTAGCTGCTAAAGGCAATTCACCATTACTCCCACTCTTTTAGAAAATTAGAAAAAGAAATAAAGAAGAAAAAAATGGCACAGTAGGAAAATGCAAAAGGGATGACAGTAATGGCGCATATATTTTATGACTACAGTTGATGCAATGCTAGCCAATAAAAGTAAGCTCTTAGTTTGTAATATTTCAGGGGTTGAAACTAAAACAAAAGCTAGGCAAATTAGCAAAGTTAACTATACCAGCTACAAAAAAGCTAATTTTTGCAGCTGTCAGTTTTCTTTTGAGATTAAATAATCTACCATGACACCATCACCTTGGTAATTTCTATTTTATGTTTTTTTTTTTTCTTCTGTGCTAAGACACTTCTATTTCTTCCCACCTCCACATTTTAGTCGTCTTACTTCTATCCCTCCACCAAATGTGCGCACGCACACACACTACTACTTGTTAGGCTTACCGTTTTTGTACTGTATGCCTCATGCAGCACACAGATAATATTTCACTATCACAGCATAGATGGGAGTATTTGATTTAAAGAAATGACTATGGTAACAGTACAGAGAAATGTGTCATGATGTGGGACTAAAACTACTTCAGCCATTCAGATGCTTTAAAAGGTCTACTTTTGCTGACAAAGACTACAGAATTGAATGGGGTAAAAGAAAAGATGAATGGAAGTCTCATGCTCCAAGCAAATCTATCAACTGCCCCACTTTGGGGGAACTTTTCCTATTTTCAGGCCTAATTTAGGATGTCCTTATTGGGGGAGATATGACCCTATCTTCATGCTTGATTTAATACTTCACAGAATTTTCTGAATCCCCCTCATAGATGTGATTTTTGAAGGCATATAGTACACTGAAAACCACAGTGCATGCCCAACATACACGTGGTAACAATAATTTAAAGAAAGACACCCCAAAGTTTACTACTCTCATTTTTTAAAGTGAAAATAAATGAACTTACCTACTAGAATTTTGCAATACAGTTAAAGTTTACAGATTTTATATTGTCTAGCTGATAATGTGCTTTTTATTTTTCTATCTTTTTTTCCAACTCTTTTTTTAAACATGTGTTTTGGAGTAGCATCCCACATTCCTACCAGAAGCGGGAACACTTACGCACTATTTGGTATTCAGCTTTTACAGTAATTAAATGTCCAGATATTTGCTGGATGTTCCTGTTCTTCATGGGCCTTTGTTCCTATGTGCAATGTCTGCAGGTAGAAAGGTATGGATCTAAGGGAATGGCATTAACTGTAAGCAAGGACCTTGTACAATTAATAAGATATGCACTAAGTGTTGGGGGTAAATACACAAAAGAATTAAAAGAGAGAGAAAGACTGACTATGTCTGCATGTATATTTCTATTTTGTTAATTTATCTGCATTTTGCAAGTGTCTAAATGAAAGCATAATAAAATGTTACTCTCATTAATTTTGTGGTATTGTGTTTAAGATGTGGATTTGTAGGGTGGCTGGCATTTTTGTGTTCGTGTGAGACTTCAGGCGTTACAGGTTACAGGCAAGCAGTGAGACTGTAAGAGTCAAAAAGTTAAAGTCGAGGGGAGAAGAGTCACTTACTTGACTAATGTATGCATGCCTCAGTTAGGACAGCTGCTATAACTGTATAACACAATGGTACAACAGTTACAGATGTTGCCTCATACTGCTTCATTCTCCATTTTCCTTCCCTGGCTGGTGTGCAGTCTGTATGTTCTCCTTTTGTCCAGAAAGGAGTCTAACAGTTGGTCCCATTTTATATCCATATTCAAAAAGTGTGCTCGAGATTTACTGGCTACTGATTCCAGGGGTAAACTCCAGCTGTCCCATGGCCAGAAGTGGATAAAGCAATTACTGGAGAATGTAAATATAAAAGTAATCATGCTCAAGGCTGACTTCACACCCTATTCCAGTTCTGGCCTCTCAAATGTCTGGTATGTGCTATCAAATACTAAATTTAACCTTAAAATAACAGTGTGCCATGAAATTCCTAGTGGTTCCCTTAAATTACAGTTTGTAGAGTTGACTTTTGACCAGCTACATCATTATCAGCTTGTGTTCAAAGACCTGCAGAATCACCAATGTAATGACATCGCTACAACTGTGACCACACCCACAACTGTGTGCAACTGTGAAGTGAGGAGCAGGAAGGAATACGCAATCTGAAGTTAACTCCAAGCAGGCAACTATCTAAGTATTGTCTGGCCTGGAATGCTCACATGAGGTCAAAAGAAGTGAAGTTTACAGCAGTGGGAAGTTGAGTGGATAAGTAAAAACATTCTGACTAGCACTACCCACACAACTCAAAGATCTAAGCACCCAAACTGCTTTCATAGGTGGTGGTTTAGACTAATCCTGAAGCTACATTCCAGTACATTGGATTTCTGATCCAGATACTTGCTACTAGAAAGTAAAAAGTAATCAAATAGAGTTTCTTTTTTAATTATGTTGTGTAAGGTAATACTAGTTATTTGGTAAAGAAATGTCTCAGTGGTATTGGATAATCTCAAAAAATCTTTAATATAGCAAGTGCTAGACCACATCCAATTAACCCTGTGATATAAATGTCAGCATAGTCGTTATTTTAAATGTTCTAGTGAATGCTTACACCCCAGTGAAATTACACTCAGTCACAAGATGTTGCAAAGACTGTCAAACAATTTTATCAGGTTATCCTGGAATGACATCACACAGCCACTATTTCCAGCCATGAAAGAGCAGTATCTGCTCAGATATGACAGTCCACTATTGTACAACAGTATAGAAGTCACAAAAGTAGGTGATTAGCCTCCTTCAGTCTCCATGTCAACCAAACCTCCAAGCTACAACAAAACTGCCAGATGTGCGTACACCCTCTCTTATATGAACCATCACTGCAATGCCCTCAAAAAACTTAACTGTCTATAAGTATCTTAACACCTCAGTTACTGACAATTAGTTGTAGCTCACAACCTTGTACATAAACCCAACAAGTGTCCTAGCCTAAGATGTTTCCTCAGACCCTACCTACCTCCCTTTTAGAAGCCTATGTTAAACAAAGCTTTACTACTCCCGCAAAAGCCACTAAATCAGCCTGGGAAGCTCTTCATTCCAACCACATCCACTTTGAAAAATCAATTAAAATACCATCACAAGGACTCCTAGTTCTTATAGCTTCCTTATGACTGAGATCATATCATTCTTTTTGGTAAACAGGAAATTGTTATAGTCCACGGTAATTCTTACAGTAGCCTCTGAGATTTTAAAGCTGACTCTAAGATGTCTGTCTTCCTTTAGTACCGTTTTCTCTAACAACAAATTTAAGAATTACATCAAGATGTACCCTGGAAAATTTAGGGATCTACATCAGAACATCAAATGATTAAAATCGCGAATGCTCTAAAGAGCAAAAATGCCAGACTTCGAACTTGTTATTGTGGGGGGCTGCGCCCCCCGATAAATATATATTCCAACTCCAAGATTGCACTACAGTGAGGAAAGGGCAAATATTCCAATCTTCACTGTACTGCGATCTCAAAAAAAGCACTTCAAGATCTGGCATTTTCGCTCATTAGAGCGTTCGTGATTTTAATCATTCGATGTTCTGATACAGACCCAAAATTTAGAAATCTTCAAGATTTTCTCTTCTTACTTACTAAACAATGTCTTTTCATGTCTCCTCCCATGAGAAATGCATGCATTACTGTTCTCTTATCAGCTTACCTATCAGCATGAATGCAGACACATACCACCATACTTCAGCTCCCAAATGTCTGATGCTCTGTACTGCTTAGTGATGCTGCTACATTTATACTGATGATTTCCTGCTTCAGTGATGTTCAGTAATATAAGGAGAAAATAACAGTCAGCTGCCTGTCAGGTGCCAGAATCTGCCACATAATGTATGCACTCAGGTCCATCAACAATAGGTACAAATATGGCTCTGTCATTGTGCATGTGGGTGTGAATGACCTGAGACGCATCTCCCTGGACTACATGAAAAGAGACATGGAAGAGCTCTCGGATTATGTAGCCCAGGCCGGTATGGCCCTAGCCCTGAGCAGCATCCTACCATCACCCAGAATGATACCACAGTACAAGCAGAAAATGATTGATTTCAATAATTGGCTAAGTTTCTGGTGTCATTCTAAGGGGATCCAGTATCTGTCTGCCTGGGAAGACACGATTAACAGACCTCGATGCTTTGCCAGAAATGGCCTGCATCTGTCAGCCCTGGGCTTCCAGATATTGGCCAAGGCTCTTGCCACCCATATAGTGCCTTTTTTAGGTGGTGTTACAAAGACCAAATTACCACTGTAACAGGTACAAACAAATGTAATCTGAGGGTCATGCTGCTCAACGCTAAATCTCAAAATGCACTCATTCGAAGCACTCCTTAAAGTGGAGAACATCGACATTTGTGATGTAACAGAGACTTAGTTCAAGGCAGCAGAAGATACCCCTGCACTACTAGGCTATAACTCATTCCACACCTTTCAGCCCCAGAACTTAGACTGAAGCTCCAAAGGCAGTGGGGTTTCCATATTCATAAAGGATGCGTACACCTCCAGACTAGTAGGGCAGCATAACGCATCAGAGATACTTCAGGTGCAGCTAACATTGGGTAAGACAGCAATTCAGGTCGTCCCCAACCATGTTCCAAGACTCATACTCCATGTTCCTAAGCACTCTGGAGAATATTAGGGTCCAATCTAACACTCTCATACTGGGTGACTTCAACTACTCATCCATTAACTGGGAAAACTACTCATGTACCAATACACTTGCCCAACGTTTCCTGGAATTCATTAATTCCAATGCCCTGGACCAGCTCGTTCTTACCCCCACTAGAGGTAGCAGCATCCTTGACCTGGTCATTACTAACATGGGCGACCGTTGCTCAACTCTTCCCTGGTTAAATCCGACCACAAACTAATCACCTTGAAATCCACATCCCTCCAATACCCCCACCCCACCCCACACCCGCAAAGGTAACCACCATGAAAAATTTCTCCAAAGCTAACTTTGGGATCCTAAAAACAGAGGTGGCTAACTTCACAGAACCCATGCAAATGGAAAACAGTTGCATGACAGCTGAATCATACAACAATGCATTGTACGAACACCTACACAAATGTACGGATCTTGCCATACCCCAATAGAACCAAGACGCTCTCCTCCAACACAAGGAAGCCAACCTGGTGGTCCCCTGCCATAAACAAACTCAACAACAGAAGGAGGAAACTGATGCGGAATAAGGTGAAGTCCCAAGACTGGAAAAACTCCCTTATCAGCCTTAACAAAATGATGAGATCCCTCATGAAACCCTCTAAAGCTAGCTATGGAAATAGAATTGCAGCAGATAGTAAAGACATCCACAAGGCCTTCTATAGTTATGTAAAGAATCTTCACAGCAATACCCAGATTGGCTCTGAGCTACTGCACAATGCTACCTCCTATACCGAGCCAACAGAAACTGTCAATATACTGGCCGACAGATTCAGTGCCAACTTTACCCCTCCCCCCCCCCAAAGGACCAATCACAATACCAGTAGACTGCCAGGCACCCAGTATTACTGCTGCACTGGTTAAAACAGCAATGTCCAAGGGCAAGAATACAGCTTCTATGGGACCTGACAATATCCCTGGCTGTGTTCTACATGAACTACAGACTGAACTGGCACCTCACCTGTGTGCCCTGTTTAATCACAGCCTCACCTCAGGCTTTGTCCCTACCAAATGGTGCACTGCTACAGTCATCCCTCTCCACAAAGAAGGAGCGACTACAGACCCTGGAAACTATTGCCACATTAGCCTGACGAGTCTGATATGCAAAGCTATGGAACGCATCATCATGGACCTATTAAACAAAGATATAGGGAATCTCCAAACTCTGGATCCCACACAGTTTGATTTTGTGAAGGGTAGATCATACCTGCTCAACTTGGTCGACTTCTCTGAGTCAGTCACCAGAGCTGTGGATGAAGGCAAGGTGGTTCATACAGCCTACCTTGATCTGGCTAAGGCCTTTGAAACCATTCCCCACTCAGGAATCATAGAAAAACTCACTAAGCTAGGCATCAACCCCTATATCACTAGGTGGGTTGCAAACTGGCTCACAGATAGAACCCACAGGTAGCTGACTCCAAGTCAGACTGCTGACCAGTCACAAGTGGAGTCCCACAGAGTTCAGTCCTGGGTCCTCTCTTGTTTGGTATCTACTTCTCTGAAGTCCAGGCCAACACGAAATGACTCTGGCTGACAAAGTTCGCAGACAATTGCAAGTTGGGAGCTATTAGTAACTCCCCAAGCAATGGTGACATCCTACAGAAAGGCCTCATTGAGATCAACAACTGGTATCAGAACCATGGCCTTAAGTTCAATGCTGAAAAATGTGTCATCATCCCCTTTGGGAAAAACCCAGTAACCATGAATTATCACATTGATGGTAGTCCACTGAACACAGAAGGCATTATAAGAGATCTGGGAACACAGGTTGACAGTAACCTCTCTTTTGACCACCACATTGCCACTGTGGTCAGAAAGTCCTTCTGTGTGGCACATCTCATTACTAAGGGTTTTGCATCCAGGAAGAAAGAGGTCATTGTCTCCCTCTACTCTTCCCTCATTAGGCCAATCATTGAGTACAATGCCCCATTTGGCATGTACTTCACTAGACACCTGCAACAATTGGAGAGGCCACAAAAGTACCTCACAAAGAGGATCCTAGGCCTTAAACCCTTGCTCTATATGGACAGATTCAAAATACTCCAGCTATTCTCTGTCTCATATTGCCTACTTAGAGGCAATCTCTGCTTGACTTACAAAGCCAAGTCTGACCCAGCTCTGTTAGAAATGCTACATCTAAAGAAATCCCAATCCCTCCACACCACATGCTCCAGAGACCTCAACCTCATTACCACAATCAACAGAACGTGCTGGAGGGGCAGGTTCATAACCCAGAGACTGCCCATGCTATGGAATAGACTTTCCATACATGTCAAACAGAGCACCTCACTGGCCCTCTTCAAGAGAAATCTTGATGAGTGGATGGGAAATAGAAAATTCACCACGGGGATCACTCCAGTGGCTCTACTCGACAGAGGCACTGGGTACTAAGGTCAGGTGGCACGATGCCAGGAGAATCCTATGGGCTAGGCTTGTAAATGCTCCAGGGATATTAGCTTAGTACACACCTATGAAGCTATATGCATAAATGCCACTTCATAGAACTGACTACACTTTATATCTGTGTGTCATAGTTTCTGTTTGTTCCATTTTAATGAATTTCATCATTATTTTTGTAGACCTTTCTTTACAATTTGTTTGAAAATGGTGGTCACAAACATTGTAGAGGTACCATGAAGAAGTGTGGCTTATGTAATTATTGTAATTATATTTTTAAAGCTTCTACCTTCACAATTAATGGCGTTAAGGTATTTTTAAGAAAAAATTGTAATTGTCAAACGGAAAGGGTGGTTTACTGTGCTTTTTGCTGTAAATGCCCTTGTTTTTATATAGGGAAAACTGAGAGGAAATTAAGGAGTTGCATTTATGAACATCTGAGGGACATAAGATTGAAAAAGGAATCCAATGCTTTGGCTAAGCATTGTGCAGAGGATGTCGGTCATGGTTTTAAATTTATATTGATTGAACCTTTTGAGCACAACCCAAGAGTTGGTCCTTGGCCATTGCTTCTTGAAAGAAGTGAAGCTTTATGGCAGCTCAGAACTAATGCCATGCAACGGCCAGGTTTAAATGAGTCCTTTTCTATCACATGTTTTTTTTTAAAACTGAGATCTTTGGAGAGATTACATTTTTTTTTATTATTATTGTAACACACAAGATTTTGTTATAGTAATATAATATAGATTATAATTTTGTTTGACAGATCAATAGTGTTTTTATGAAACATATACATAAGTAGTTTTTTATGTATTTTTGTGCTTATCTGGTTACATCTATTTATTTGCTTAAATTATATTAATCTTATTGCACATGCTTTATCTGCATAGTGTTACATATTTTGAGACATTTATAGTGTATCTATGCTTGATAATTTTGATGAATTTTATTTGTTCTGTTATATATATAAAAAAAAATATATACATTTATTCTGATTTTATACTGGTATTACATCACTCTGCATTTATTAACACATTTTTTTGTCTACTGCTCCCAGTCCTGAGTGTATGACCCCTTTGAGGTGTTTTTTATACGTTTTTTACATATGATTTCACACATATTTTTTATATATGTGTGTAATTTCATATTGTATTTACTAACATATATGCATTTATATTGTGCACTATATATTCATACCTATTATTTTAATTAGGACATTTGAGCTTAAATTTTAATAGCTGTTTCATATAATGTATTTGTTTTATTAGAAGCAATATGTTTTAGTGACAGTTTTTTAAGCATTTGGTCAAATGTGTATTTATATAGTCTTTGTATAAAAGGTTGTACAACCTTAATTTAAGGGGTTGGTCTTGAATGTTTTTTGAGCTGACGTTTGCTAATTAACTTATTCATGTATTCATTGGAAACTTTTTTGATTGGTTTATGTTGTGGGCATGTTTTATTTAAAATGATGCTATTTTGTTTTTATAATTGAAGTTGATAAAGTCTCCTAATGTGGAGATGAAAGCGCTTGTTCTTTTTTTTTTTCGTCTTATTAAAACATTGTGATTTAATTTGCAAAGCTTGGACACTTCTTTCCTGGCAGTTTTACATCCTCCTGGCCTGCCGTTTTGTGTATTTAACTTTGTTTGTTATTTTTATATTCTGTTAGACTTCCCATACATGTCAAACAGAGCACCTTGCTGGCCCTCCAAGAGAAATCTTGATGAGTGGATGGGAAATAGAAAATTCACCCTGGGGATCACTCCAGTGGCTCTACTCGACAGAGGCACTGGGTACTAAGGTCGGGTGGCACGATGCCAGGATAATCCTATGGGCTAGGCTTGTAAACGCTCCAGGGCCATTAGCCTCGTACACACCTATGAAGATATATGCATAAATGCTACTTCATAGAACTGACTACACTTTATATCTGTGGCGCACTGCAACTGTGGTCCCACTTCACAAAGGCGGTGCCTCCACCGACCCTGGAAATTACCGGCCCATTAGCTTGACAAGCCTTATCTGCAAAGCCATGGAGAGGATCATAATGGACCTCATAAATAAAGACATAGGGAATTTGCAGACTTTGGATCCATCCCAGTTTGGCTTTGTCAAAGGCAGATCATGCCTTCTAAACTTGGTTGACTTTTTCGAAACAGTCACCAAAGCCATTGATGAGGGAAAGGCAGTCCATACAGCCTACCTCGATCTGGCGAAGGCCTTTGATACAATACCCCACTCGGGTATCATTGAAAAACTCATCAGCTTAAATGTTAACCCATACATCACAAGATGGGTTGCAAACTGGCTGAGTGACAGAACCCACAGGGTCAGAGTTGCTGGCGCCATGTCAGACTCAAAGCCTGTCACAAGTGGTGTACCACAGGGCTCAGTCCTGGGCCCACTCTTGTTTGGCATCTACTTTTCCGAAGTACAAGCAAACACAGGAGGGTTATGGCTGACAAAGTTTGCAGATGACTGCAAACTGGGCGCCATAGTAGAAAACACATCTGACACAGATATCCTTCAGAAGGGTCTCACAGAAATGGATAACTGGTGCCAGAGCCATGGCCTAAAGTTAAATGCCAAAAAATGCATAGTCATACCCTTCGGGAAAAACAAGGTTACCCCTAGCTACCAAATAGGTGGCAATCCACTGAGTACAGAAGAAGTTATCAGGGACCTGGGGACCCAGGATGACAGTAGTCTGTCATTCGACACCCATGTAGCTAAAGTAGTTAGGAAGACCTTCTACATTGCCCACCTTATCATGAAGGGATTCTCATCTAGATCAAGGGAGGTCATAGTCTCCCTATACTCATCACTCATCAGACCAATGATTGAGTACAATGCCCCATTCGGAATGTATCTGACCCGACACTTGCAGCAGCTGGAGAGGCCACAAAAGTTCCTCACCAAAAGGATAAAGGGTCTCAAACATCTGTCCTATGCTGCCCGACTGAAAGAACTCCAGCTCTATTCAGTCGCCACCGCTTGCTCAGAGGTGACCTTTGCCTAACATACAAGGCCATGTCAAACCCAGATTTGATGAATATGCTTCACCTCAAAAATCTAGATCCGTCAGAGCCACAAGGGCGGAGACTTAAACCTCGACACGGCTATTAATAGGACGTGCTGGAGGGATAGATTCATCACCCAAAGACTCCCTATGCTGTGGAATAAAATCCCGGTATATGTGAGGCAGAGCACCTCACTGGCCTTGTTCAAGAGAAATCTTGACCAATGGATGGGAGATCGCAGATATACCCCAGGGATTACCTCAGTGTCACTGCTCAACAGAGGCACAGCAAAATAATGGGTATAGTTCCCCATACTAAAGGGGTGGCGTAAGCCACAAAACTATGGGCTAGGCTTGTAAATGCCCTCGGGCAGATAGCCTAGTATGAACCTATGAACCTATGAACCTATATCTGTGTGTCAGAGTTTCTGTTAGTTCCATTTTAATGAATTTCATCATTATTTTTGTAGACCTTTCTTTACAATTTGTTTAAACATTGTTATGTTGTACATCTGCTATTTCTTGGAGGTTTTTATAAGTTCATGGGCAAATACTAGTCTATCAGTCCGCAGACTATTACAAGCCTAACCAGATTCACAATCAAAACTTGTATCTTGTTATATTTAAGGTAAAGACATTAACCCTTATGCCAAACTACAGACATCTGCTGAAAATGGAAAATGTACCCATTTAGACTTTCCCATTAAAATCGCAAATGTCCAGGCACATGCAATAACTGGAGAATCTGCAAAGATACATTAATAAAATGATACAAGGCCTAAACCTATCTGAACATCACAGTGTCATTCAATACTTGTTCCAGAGAAGTAAAGTTCATAAAGCTTATTGGACAGGATCCTAGCTTCTGGTTCCATCAGAAGATTGCACCACCATGCTTAGATCTTCTTCATTCCCAGCATAGCAAGTAAAAGTCCAAGGCAAATAATGACAGTGGTTTCATAAATTCATAGGTAAGCACTAGACAATCAGTCTGCAGACCATTACAAACCTAAGCAAAATATCATATTCAAATGTTACTTCTAGCCTCAAGGAGGGCAATACAAGACAGACTGGGAGAGAATTTGAGACTGCCCTTTCAATTATCTAGGTTTACCTTGAAGGTGGCAAGGATGCTACTTTGCTTGACATGCAGTAGCTCAAAGACACTTTAAGACATGAATCTATCATGCCAATATGTCTTACTTATCACTTGATGAAGATTGATCTCTTTTAACCAAGTACGTGAGGTACCATTATTTTTGTGAAGGAAAGAGAGACCAAAGAGGATTGGATCTTTCATACCTTGAAAAGCTAGATACAAATCTCCAAGGAGGAGTCTGTGAGAGTCTGAGTACAGAGAAAGAGCTGCCAGTCTCTCCTGATAATGAATATTTCTGATGCAACTGATCTTTTTAGTTATGCATTTCTGAGGTCTCTCAAATTGTGTGATACGCTTAACCAAATGCATGCCAGAAGTTGCATTCCATTCAATAATGGGTCTGATAAGATATAAGTAAATCTTTGGATTTAGTGGAAATACCTTTGGAAATTTGATGGGCCAGATAAAAGGCTTTCTAAACTACAGTGGAAGCATGATGATCAAATGATTAGGAATTATCAAGAAGCACGCCTAAATCTCTTACAATAGTGTCTGAATTAAAGGGTGAATCACCTATATGGTAAGTGAAACTAATTTACCAAAATGAACTATGCTACATTTTCTGTATTTAACTTGAGACACATGCCCTTGCATGGTCTCACCCATCTTGGATTAATCTGAGTTAGCTGAAGATAGAATAACACCTAATTTACAGTCTGCAAGCCTAGTTAACTATAGGCCAGGAATTCTGGCCTGAAGGTCTGAGAAATCAATGCCAAATAGAAGAGGACCCAAATCTGAGCCTTGTGGTACAAGTGATAACTTTTCTGCTTTCACAAGTGGCACCTGCAACTCTAACCACATGGGTTCTGTCAGACAACCAGCTAGGTATTCATCGCAAAATACATGGACTTGTATTCGGACTTAGAAGTCTATCAATAATGTTTGCATTGGGAATAATGTAAAAAGCCTTAGGCAGATCTACATATGCTGTTTGCACTGCATAACCACTATTCACCGCTTTGATTACTTTTTCAAAAAATTGATGCAGTTAAAGAAACAGGATCTTTCTTTGACAAAGTCAAACTGATAAGTGGCCAGGGTTAAGAGATTTTCAATGTCCACATTAATGAGGTCTGAGATAATACACTCCATAGCTTTACATACTAATACTGAGATACTGATGGGTCTACAAATACCAGGGTCCATGGTTGTGCGACTCTTGTGTAATGGCATACAATGGCTGTTTTCCAGGCTTCAGGAATGTAGCCAGTGGGAAGGCTTAGATTAAAAAGGTTAAGTAGGAGTACAAAAAGACCATATTTGGCAATGATAAATAGGAATTATGTTAACTGGACCCACGAATAATGTACTCTTAGTTTTGGAGAAAGCTGAGAGAATTTGTTCCACAGTAATTAAAGGGGTTGGCTGGTATTGTAGAACCTGTGGAATAGCTATAACTGTGGGTGGAGGAAAATTTGCACTAAATTTGTTTACTAGGAAATTAGCTTTTTCCCTTGAGTCTGAGAGTATAGTATTTTCTGGACTAGCTTGGATGTTAGTGCTCAACCTCCTGACGTAGGAAAAGAAAGTTATGTCATTATTTCTGGTTTAAACCTGTCTAATGATTCCCTTAGGCTCTTTGATAGTTTGCTTAAGTGAGTTCTTAAGATATGTAGATTGAGATTTCTTATAAGCAATAAGCATGTTTTTTTTTCTCATAGAATTTGTTTATGTGGGTATTCCAACAAGGGGGGGGTTGTTTTTAAATTTATCATTATATTTGGTGCAGACAGGGACTGCCTTATCAATACAACTATTTAAGTGGGAGTAGAGGTCAGAAGCATAGGTAGCAGTTTGAGCAATGGGATCCTTCTGAGGAGGACTACAGCAGAATGTATTTATGTCATCAAGAAACTGAAGGTTTGCTTTTGAAAAAATCCTAAACACAGAACTAATTACAGGGGAAGTACCATCAGTTTTAAAGGAAAAGGTAACTACACTGTGGTCAGATTCAACAAGGTACGATGATACCACTTCAGTGGTCATGGCAAACAACAACCTTAGGTATCAGAAGCTTTGATATATACAAGAATAAGAAGATAACAAGTATAATGGAAATTTTAAACAAATTCATTAGATTCCCTTTTGGAATATCCTGAGCTCACTAAAATGTGCATTTCTAATTGAGGCCCTAATCTGGTGGTATATTCTTGAAGAAAACATCTACAGAAACCAAACCTAGCACTACCAGAACTGGGGTCTCTGACTACCATCACATAAAGGGTCATAAAGACCAAGATATGCATCATGACTGTTCTTCCTGGAGAAGCTTTTATACTACATATGATTTTGTAAATACGCTGGGGTGGTGGTGCTGTGGTAGCGATGCCGCCTCACAGTAAGATGTTGTCCTGTTCGATTCTCAGCTGAAGTGTCTTCTGTGTGGAGACATGCGTGAATGGGTGTACCTTCGTTGAAGGTTGTGCGTCAGGGCTGGCAACTCAGTACATAAAAATCTACTGCCAATCATTAGCAGACCGGAGTTCCGCTGTGGCGACCCCTAACCGGGAAAAGCCGAGAGATACAACAACATGATTTTGTAAATACGTGACCTGCATAACTCCAGAACATGAGTCCATGTATGGCATCCGTATCTTTGTATGAGTGTAAAGTGGGGAAACAGCATGAGTTGCAACTCATCAGTTACTGTTTCTCTTTGACAGTCCATGCTGGAGTAAACACTATGAAATAAGTCTATTTAAGTAAGAGGGGGTTTGGTGGGGCTTGCAACTTGCAAAAAAAAAAAAAAAAAAACAGGATTGCTTTTTTTGAACTTGTAGTAGCTTCAACTAGTTTGTTTCATCTGAATGTACCCTCAAGAGGAGTTTCCTCACAGACTCATAGTAGAACCATCATGCACTCTCATCTGAATTTATTCCAGTGATACATGGAAGGCTTCATTCACTCCAGTCAATTTACTTTTTATCACTTAGGCACATTAGGCATAAATTCTGTTTCTATGGTTAACCAAGAATCAGTGTCATGTTAACTGGTTTCCTTGGAATTACTGATGTTTTTCCTTGGAATCACTGATGTTTGTTGACCAAAGGCTGAGAAACTTAGAATTTTCATCCTTGAGTTCTTCTGGATCTCCAACACTGTACTAAATTTCAAGAAAATAAGCATGGTAGGGATCAAGGCAAAAGAATATGCCAGATTTTAGATTTTCATCAATTTTCTGTTTATCACGTGGTTTTAACTAACTTGTTTTGTGTGTACCCATAACTCCAAGGAAAAAGATAAAAAAGATAATTACTTTTGACTGTAGTAACATGGCATGTGCAGTGGCTACTTGATTTCAATGGAAAGTACAACTGTGTAGGTAATTTACCATAATGGTAGATATTCAAATAGATCACTGTTGTGCTATTCTTTACATCTGGAACTTACCTTGCAAGGGTCTCGTCCATCTTGCCAGCCTGCCAAAGTTCAGGATCCTTTCCCATGAGGCGTACATCTACCTGAAGCACACACTAATGTCGGTATAAGAAAAGCACATCTCCACACCATATTCAGAACCTTCTTGTCTTGTAATAAAAGGTTCGGCAAAAGACTAACTTCCTAAATAGTGTGTATACTCAGATACAAAAATTAATGCAGGGTGAAATTGCTTAGTACAGGAAGTTTTTTGGGGGGAAGTGGTAGGAAAGATATAAATAAATACCATACCCTGGCCAAAGGCAATTTTGAACAGGACAACTCAAGTTAGGGAGGAGGAAGGGTACTGGTACTGCAATGATGATCTAGTCGAACATATTTATTATATAATAATATATTATATAATTTGCCTTCCGTGGAAGGTTGGACGTCTAGCTGGCAACTCTACACCGTAAAACTCCACTGCTAATCATAAACGGACAGGTGATCCACTGTGGCAACCCCTAACAGGGAAAAAGCCGAAAGAAGAAAGAAAATATTATATAATTAATATACATTATGAATAAATATGAAATATTTATTATGATAAATTACCTACAAAATTGTCCTGTGTTCTTCATTAGATCACTGCTGCAGTATTTTTAACATCTGTGAAGGCTTAAACAGCTTAGTCAGACTGGGCAGAGGAAGACAGCTTTATTAAATTCAGTTTTTGTTCGAGATGAAACAACCAACTTGCAATTCTTAGTGAAGGTGTGAACAGAGGATCAAGTGGCTGTTTCAAGAATAGCCTTAGAATCCATGCCTTGCAAAAAGGTCCCTAATGTAGCTACTGTTCTATCAAATTGGCTTTTACTATGGTTTTTATAATGGTAGGGGATTCATCTGCAAATAGTTTTACAAACTGGAAAACCCATTTCTTACCTGCAAAGAACACAAAACAATTAAATAGATTTTTGTCTTTTCTAAATAAAACCTGAGTTTTCTATTATATCTAAGGAATGAAGAATTTGTTTTCCCTTGTTTTGAGGATTTGGAAAGAAAGCAGGTAGCTGAATAGACTTTTTATGAGTAGCTTCATAAAATACTTCAAGTACTTTAGCCATGAAAAAGGACAGATTCAAAGACGTGCTCTACACATATGAAAAAATAAAATGGAAGGAACCCACAACAGTGCCTGTAACTCGGAAACTTTTTTAGCTGAGGTTAAGATTACTAACAAGGATGTTTTCCAGGTCAAAAACATCAAAGAAGAACTAGCATCCAGCTCAATAAGAGGAAGTGTTAGCTTTTCCAATAAATTATTCAGATCCCAAGGAACAACCACATTGTTTCTTGCAGGTTTATGTGGAGAACAGCCTTGAGAAAGAGTGTGGCATGATTTGAGTTAGATAAAGGAGAGTCCAGTGGCAAACAAGCAGAAACAGCAAAAAGATGCACCTTGATTGCAATGTAAGACAAGCAAGACATAAGCAACTCAGAGAGATACCAAAGGACCAGCGGTGCGCCCCATCTATACTGAGGTCCTCTCCTCAGGGTCTATAAATTGGAATTTATCAGTGATCCCTTGTCTTGAGTAAGTAAAAAAGAAAAACTAAATGAAAACTCCAGCAAAGCTAGAACTTCAATCCTTTAATGTAAAATACAATTCATATGAGCGCTTTCGTCTGCATAAAACAAACTTCATCAGATAAAGTCCCACTATAACTGACATAATTTATAAAAAATGTTTAACCAATGAAATCTTCACATTAATAAAACAATTAATCAATAAAATTCTAAAGATACTGAACATTCAAAATTTAAAGAAACAAGAACATGTTGGTGGTTGTTTGTATGTATACACACACTTCTAACAGATTAAAAAATAATGCATAATGAAAAATTTTTGTTAAAAATATAAATAAACAAAGGAATAGTCTACAACATTATTTCATAGGTAAGTTGATGTAAAATGTATGGTTACATCTGATGTGTTGAAAATATATTTATGCCATTTTCAAAGTATATTTGCCTTTCCTGTTAAGATGGCTTTGATGTTTATATACTCATTTAAACCTGGAGAAATATTGGATTTTAATCTTAACTGCCATCTAACTTCCTTCTGCAGTAAAATATTTTTGTTATCTCCTCCTCTGATTTCCAAATTGACCGTATCTATGATACCAAATTTGAAAGAAGGACGGGTTGGCACATGGTGGTGTGTTTGTATAAAGCACTGGTCTCTTTTTTATTTTTTATGTCGTTCTTATGTTCGTAAATCCTTTCTTTTAAATGACATTCAGTTTTGCCCACGTAATAACATGGGCAATAACAACAGGTTGCCAAATACACCACCATGGAAGAATAACAGTTACCCCTACAGAATTTAACCTCCGTATTCAACCCATTTTTAAAACAATACTACTGGAGGTGTTGATAGAGGACCATTGGGTACATCTACCACAGGGGTGGGCAGCCCTAGCGTTCTTGTAAGAATAATCTCTTCCTTCCAAGGTTCTTTTAAAATTATTGCCCACCGATGAATAAATGCAGGTTGATTCCCTATAACTTCAATAATTTCAGGGTTAGTTTTAAAATAGACCAATTATCTTGTAAGATTTTTTAAAAATAGGAGAAAAGTTGTTGTATTGAATAGAACAAGAACTTGAAAATTCATGGGGTCTATCTTCTGATGTTTCTATATTCTCAATGGGGTGCCCAAGTAGAGGTTTGAAATGGGTCCCCACCGTTATATACTTCCGTCAAAATGTTTTCTACCAAAACCTCAGGATACCCTCTTTCTCCAAACATTTTACCCAGTTTAATGAATTCTGGTTGGAGATCTTCTATGTGGGATGTCATCCTAGCCACTCTGACAGCCTGCCCTTTTATAATACTTTTTCTGGAAAAAAGGATGTTGGCTGTCAAAGTGGAGGTAGCTGTTACACCAAGTTGGTTTTCTATACACCCGAGATTTAAAACCATTCAAGGTTTTGGATAGTGTAATGTCTAGATAATTGATACATTCTGCACTAACTTGGTGAGTAAAAGACAACCAGGAGGTGGTTTGGTTGATGTGTAAAATAAATTCTTCCAACTCAACTGGTGTCCCCTCCCAAATCACAAAAATGTCATCCAAAAATCTGTAATAAGCTGTGATTTTAGCAGAAAAAACACTCTCAAAAATGTGTAAGGTCTCCCATTCCAGGAGTACCAGGTTGGCATAAATGGGGGCGCAAGCTGCCCCCATTGCCACTCCACTGGTTTGTTTGTAAAAAACCCCTTCGAAGTTTATAAAGTTATTGTCTAAAACTATTTCCATTAGTTCCAACAATAAAGATTTTCTGTCTGGTGTTAATTCAGAATGTTTATGAATACTGGTTTCAAAAAATTCAAAGCCCTCTTTCCTAGGGATACAGGTAAATAAATCTTTCACATCGATGGTAATGAGGAGACTATCCTTGGACCATAACCCTTGGTGCATTTTGCCCAAAAAGTCCCAGGAGTCTTTTATAAGATGTTTATGTTTTTTTGCAATATTTTTGAAATTCTGATCAATAAATATTGCCAAGGGATGGGTTTTAGATCCACGGGCAGAGACAATTGGTCTAAAAGGTGGTTCCATGATGTTTTTGTGTGTTTTTGGTATCCCGAAAAAACCAGGAATCAGTGGGTGGGTTTGTCGGAGAAAATGAAAGGTCGTCTGGTTAATTCGTTGTTCCACCAAATACTCCTCTAAAAGGGAGTCAATTCTGTTGTAGGCAGTAGTAATTTCATTGAGGGACACCAAACAATAGGTTTTTTCTTGTGTCAAAATGGTACTTATGGCTTTTGTATAATCGTTTTGCTTAAAAATTACCAAACCTCCCCCTTTGTCTGGTTCCATGAAACGTAGTTGTTTATTTTGTGTTAAATTCTTCAGAAGGGTGGCTTCTTCTGCTTTTAAATTGTGATTCTGCCAAAACCCTTCGGTATTTTTACTATATGTTTCATATATTTCTTTTGTGACAATATTCTCAAAAGTATGGAGCAAAGGGTGAAGTGGAGGGTTATCCGATCAAGATGGGAATAACGTTTTCAGTTTGAAAGACTGCATTTTTAAATTTGAAAAGCTGCTTTACAAATACAAATGTTTGGAAATTGAAAACAATTATTTGCATACATGTTTAAATAATAAGATAGTCCCTCAGGGACTCCGTTTTCATAAATACCCTTTTGGTATTACATATACAGAAAATATTATTAAAGAATTTCATAGTTTTTTTGACGAATGTGGATTTTCACTAATTTTAAAACTTATTAAATATAATGAAGTACATTTAAAAACTTTATTGGTAGAAATTAATAAATTACACCATTCCATCACCAATGATTTGTTGTTTGAACAATATTATGAGTTTTTTGAAAGAATTTTAGAGAGAACCAAAGGGAAGGTTGAAAAGGTTTTGAAAGAAAACAAAAGAAATATTTTAGGGACAAGGGGCAGTATGAAACTGGTAAAAGTTACCCATCACCTAACTTTACTTTTGCAACTGCCCTTCTAGACCTAGGGAGGGACATAATAGGAGAAATTTGATTACACCAACTCACTATAAACAGAATACAAAAGTGTCAGGATTTCCTCTGACGAACCGCATCACCATAGGGACCCACGGTTGTGTACACTGGTTCTCTAGATGAATTGGACTCTTTTCAAGAGTCCAACGAAGTCTTCATAGGACCCAGAAGGTCAGAACGCTTAGCCCACAGAAAACAAAACGTAATCAACACGGATTCCTTTTCAAAAAACCAGGATTGGAATTACAGGGGACACAGGGGAACAGGGAGGGTCAGATGCCATAATTACACACGACAATGGTATTGTGTCTGAATATTGTGGATATAAAATATACAACTATTCTGATTTGACATTAGAAAAACTCATTTCCACCTGTTTTCCAAAGGCTTCAAGTTTATAAAGAGTTTTAAAGGAGACTTGTCACAGATTTTAATTGATTTAAAATTGTTCCTTAGAAAATCAAATCTTAAAATTCTTTATAACAAAGGAGTTGCGAACCAACATACAGGGGACAGTGCCAACCAAACCTCTACTAGAAGGAGTGTTTATAACCCTCCACTTCACCCTTTGCTCCATACTTTTGAGAATATTGTCACAAAAGAAATATATGAAACATATAGTAAAAATACCGAAGGGTTTTGGCAGAATCACAATTTAAAAGCAGAAGAAGCCACCCTTCTGAAGAATTTAACACAAAATAAACAACTACGTTTCATGGAACCAGACAAAGGGGGAGGTTTGGTAATTTTAAGCAAAACGATTATACAAAAGCCATAAGTACCATTTTGACACAAGAAAAACCTATTGTTTGGTGTCCCTCAATGAAATTACTACTGCCTACAACAGAATTGACTCCCTTTTAGAGGAGTATTTGGTGGAACAACGAATTAACCAGACGACCTTTCATTTTCTCCGACAAACCCACCCACTGATTCCTGGTTTTTCGGGATACCAAAACACACAAAAACATCATGGAACCACCTTTTAGACCAATTGTCTCTGCCCGTGGATCTAAAACCCATCCCTTGGCAATATTTATTGATCAGAATTTCAAAAATATTGCAAAAAAACATAAACATCTTATAAAAGACTCCTGGGACTTTTTGGGCAAAATGCACCAAGGGTTATGGTCCAAGGATAGTCTCCTCATTACCATCGATGTGAAAGATTTATTTACCTGTATTCCTAGGAAAGAGGGCTTTGAATTTTTTGAAACCAGTATTCATAAACATTCTGAATTAACACCAGACAGAAAATCTTTATTGTTGGAACTAATGGAAATAGTTTTAGACAATAACTTTATAAACTTCAGGGTTTTTTTACAAACAAACCAGTGGAGTGGCAATGGGGGCAGCTTGCGCCCCCATTTATGCCAACCTGGTACTCCTGGAATGGGAGACCTTACACATTTTTGAGAGTGTTTTTTCTGCTAAAATCACAGCTTATTACAGATTTTTGGATGACATTTTTGTGATTTGGGAGGGGACACCAGTTGAGTTGGAAGAATTTATTTTACACATCAACCAAACCACCTCCTGGTTGTCTTTTACTCACCAAGTTAGTGCAGAATGTATCAATTATCTAGACATTACACTATCCAAAACCTTGAATGGTTTTAAATCTCGGGTGTATAGAAAACCAACTTGGTGTAACAGCTACCTCCACTTTGACAGCCAACATCCTTTTTTCCAGAAAAAGTATTATAAAAGGGCAGGCTGTCAGAGTGGCTAGGATGACATCCCACATAGAAGATCTCCAACCAGAATTCATTAAACTGGGTAAAATGTTTGGAGAAAGAGGGTATCCTGAGGTTTTGGTAGAAAACATTTTGACGGAAGTATATAACGGGTGGGGGACCCGTTTCAAACCTCTACTTGGGCACCCCATTGAGAATATAGAAACATCAGAAGATAGACCCCATGAATTTTCAAGTTCTTGTTCTATTCAATACAACAACTTTTCTCCTATTTTTAAAAAAATCTTACAAGATAATTGGTCTATTTTAAAAACTAACCCTGAAATTATTGAAGTTATAGGGAATCAACCTGCATTTATTCATCGGGTGGGCAATAATTTTAAAAGAACCTTGGAAGGAAGAGATTATTCTTACAAGAACTCTAGGGGTACCCACCCCTGTGGTAGATGTACCCAATGTTCCTCTATCAACACCTCCAATAGTATTGTTTTAAAAAATGGGTTGAATACGGAGGTTAAATTCTGTAGCGGTAACTGTTATTCTTCCATGGTGGTGTATTTGGCAACCTGTTGTTATTGCTCATGTTATTACGTGGGCAAAACTGAACGTCATTTAAAAGAAAGGATTTACGAACATAAGAACGACATAAAAAATAAAAAAGAGACCAGTGCTTTATACAAACACACCACCATGTGCCAACCCGTCCCTTCTTTCAAATTTGGTATCATAGATACGGTCAATTTGGAAATCAGAGGAGGAGATAACAAAAATATTTTACTGCAGAAGGAAGTTAGATGGCAGTTAAGATTAAAATCCAATATTTCCCCAGGTTTAAATGAGTATATAAACATCAAAGCCATCTTAACAGGAAAGGCAAATATACTTTGAAAATGGCATAAATATATTTTCAACACATCAGATGTAACCATACATTTTACATCAACTTACCTATGAAATAATGTTGTAGACTATTCCTTTGTTTATTTATATTTTTAACAAAAATTTTTCATTATGCATTATTTTTTAATCTGTTGGAAGTGTGTGTATACATACAAACAACCACCAACATGTTCTTGTTTCTTTAAATTTTGAATGTTCAGTATCTTTAGAATTTTATTGATTAATTGTTTTATTAATGTGAAGATTTCATTGGTTAAACATTTTTTATAAATTATGTCAGTTATAGTGGGACTTTATCTGATGAAGTTTGTTTTATGCAGACGAAAGCGCTCATATGAATTGTATTTTACATTAAAGGATTGGACTTCTCAGCAGGTGAACTGTGTTTTGTTACCAGTTTATTCTACTTACTTTGTGGCAAAAGCTAGAACTTCCACTGAGTGACGTCCCAAACCTCCTGAATCAGAGGCACATGGGATATATGCAAATGACCCTTATGAACATCAGGTGTTTCAGCTATATGGCAATTCTAAGTACCCATGACTTATTTATTTTTAAGTCATTTCAATGGACAACTTCAGACCATTAAAGCCAAACCCCACTAGCTGTGGATATGCATATTTTGGCCTTGTTATAACCTTATCAGCACAGGACAAGCAAAGTGTTTGACTAAGCATAAGAAACACAGGGGTGTTATACCCAGCTGATGTACATTACCATTAGGGTGACTACAACATATCCCAACTAACAAACTAAAACGAAGAGTGAGAAGGTCACAAAGAAAAAACAATCAGAAAAACTAAATAAAAACTCCAGCAAAGCTAGAACTTCCACTGAGTGATCTCTCAAACCTCCTGAATCAGAGGCACATGGGATATATGCAAATGACACTTATGAACATCAGGTGTTTCAGCTATATGACGATTCTGAGTACACATGACTTATTTATTTTTAAGCTGTTTCAATAGACAGCTTCAAGCCATTAAAGCCAAACCCCACTAGCTGTGGATATGTATATTTCGGCCTGGTTATAACCTCATCAGCACAAGCAGAGAGGTTGACTAGGTATTGTATATATCCCATGTGGCTCTGATTCAGGAGGATTGGGTGGCCACTCAGTGGAAGTTCTAGCTTTGCCAGAATTTTCATTTAATTTTTCTGATTGTTTTCTCTGTGTGACCTTCTCACTCTTTGTTTTAGTTTGTCTTGAGTAAGTAGGATTCACCAAGCTAGAAAGAGTCTGGTAAGACATTCTTGCCAACTCCTTGAGAAAAGAGAGCACCAATGTTGTCTTGAACAATAGGGGGTCCAACAGGACTATCCTATGATTGTTCCTTTCATCTTTCCCAGCACTCTGGGAATCATCAGGTGTATCTTCACATTGCCCCTTCTTATTTTTAGAGCACTTTTGGAATCAGAGGAATGGGTAGAAAGGCATACAGAAACTTAATTTCCAATTTAGTAAGTAGGTATCTGTTGTTATTACTTGTTTCCAAACAGTCAATGTATAAACTCAGTTGCTTATTTTGTATTAATGCAACCAGGTCCAGTTGGGAAACTCTGAAATTAAGGCTGAGCTAATGGAAGACCCCTTGGTTTAACATCAACACCTGCACATTTTTCCTGGATTTGTTTAAAGAGTCTGACACAGTGTTTAGCTAACAGGATCTGTAGACTGGTTATAGAGAAATATTGTGTTAGATAGCTACCTCTCAAGCTGTCATGGCTAGGCTGCAAAGAGGGTTTAAGTACATCATTACAGTGCTGTCCATTGCTACTTGGTGAGTATCTGGTATCCACAGTTGGTGCAAAACTTTAAAACCATGGACCATCATCTCCTTGACACTGATGAGGCTGCTTTTGAAAAAGGAGCACCATATACCTTGAACACTGGTTTCTCCATGCAAAGTCCCAAGTACCTGTTGCAGTGCTCTGTACTGGCAGATGTTGTACAAAGGGGACCCCCCAGACTGGTGTTTATATAACTGGCTACCATAGCAATTCTTGAACTAGACAAGGAATGATTGTAATTTTCTGCTTTTCAGAATTCTGGACCTAAAGCTGTACTGAACTGAGACAACACTGCAATTTCCGCATATTTCCAAATGTACTTAAATAAGCTAATATGTGTCACTCCATATTAACTACAGAATGGCACAATTCAAGACAGAAGCCTGGTATATGGGATCATGAGAATGGATTAAGCCATAGACCCAAGGGGCTTGTTTTTAGTTAATAAGCAAATCAAATAAAAGAAAGTGTTTGGGTCAGTATGAAATATTGAACTCATTCAAGGATGGGTGATGGTACTATTCACTACCATCAACAGATTCGTCATCCTACTTGAATAATCTGCCCAGTCCATAATTACTAACCCTCCTCCTTTGTTAGGTTTCTTGATCTTATTGTTATGTCCATAGTCATCTCTTTCTTAAGTTCCCTTTCAACTTGTGTTAAATTATAAAATTATAAAAATCTTGTGAAGGTCATTTTTTCCATAAGGTTTTCAACTCATTTTTACATAACTTTTCAAAAGTAGATACTGCTGAATGTAAGGAAGGGTTAAAGCAACTCCATCTACTTAGCCCATTCAACCTTAAATTGTCATTGTTGTCCTGATGGATCAACTCCAAGTTAAGTTTATGAACTAATAGTTTCAACTCAAGAATCATATCGGCCAAATTCATTGGTTTTATTTGATTTTCATATTAACAATATGTTGACTGATAATGAGTTTAGAATTTTGTGAGTGGAGAAACTGATTATTCCAGTGAAAATCCCTTCGAACCTGATATACACCCTAATAAGACCGACTGTATCTGTGGCTGGTTCAAAAACAGAACTGCGTGAAAAACTTATTGATCACAAGTTGAAAAACATTTACTTGAAAATGCCGCATCTCCTCAAGGATTCAAGGAACTTTTTCAAAGTTATGAGAAATGTTGACTTCCATTCAGGTGCACTACTTTGTTACAATTGACATAAGGAACTATATTTTCAGTGATTCTTCAAGAAACGGTTTTAGAATGGTTCAGTGACATTTTATTGGAACTGGAGAGCCTGAGAGCTTGTGAGTTGAATATTTTAGAACAATGTATGGAAATAGTACTAAATAATTTCTTTTTTTGAAGGTGAGTACTACAAACAAACAAGTATAGTAGCAATGGGGGGGTCACTCCAGTTTTTGTGAACAAATTACTATGTTGGTGGGGAAAAGCTTTTATTTTTAATAACAAATATAACTGGACAATTTAGGCACAATTCTTAGATGACGCATTTTTATTATGGATTGGGTCTGTTCAACAAAACTTTCACATACGCCTTTTCTGACAATGTTATTAGTTTCTTGATATATTAATTTATAAGGATCATTTATAAGGACAAAGTAAAAGGATATTCTGAATCTAAAGTATACTGTAATCCTACTTCTAGTAACATTTTTTGGCATTTTAATAGCAGCCACCCAATTTCTCAAAAGAGGAATTTAACTAAAGGGCAGATGTAGATGGTTAGGGCATCTTTGCTCAGATGTGATGACACTTTTTTCAGGGGACATATGCAAATTGGAAGATGGTATCCTGAAGATATAACCAATAACACTGGTAATGAAATTATGAACAGCAGGGAGACCCATTTTATAAACACATTGACTGAGACCAATCTGAAACAAACAGAAGAACGTCCAACAGAGATACACAGGGCAACACAACAATTTTGGGAAAGCCATAATTAAATGACAAGCAACAGGGAGACCCATTTTATATGCATACTGACTGACAAAATCTGAAACAAAGTGAAGGATGTCCAATACAGGTGCACAAGACCAAAAGAACAGTTTTGAAAAAGTGAAAATGATTACCCTCTGTATTGAATCAAAAGAAGTTAGGGCTATTATTAATAGTTACTGGAAAACTTTATCCACTTTTCACTTGGATAAGATTAAGGTGGGGAAAGGTCCTGCTTTTATTTATAAAGGGGAAATGAATCTTAAGAAAATGTTTGAATGATCTAAGGTAAACATTACTGCAAGACCTAGTAACAGAAGGACAAACAATTGTGGAATGTGTAAACAATGTTCCTTTATTAATGACAAAATGATTGGTAATTCAGTAGTGATCTAACTAATTCCTAGAACAAATTAATTTAATTGTGGAACAAAAAGTATGTTATATTTAGCTTACAGTTTTTACTTCTTCATGTTCTGTATTGTGAAGACAGAAAAAATGTTAAGAACTTTGATGTACCAATACAGTATTAATAATAAAAAAACACCAATAATGCCCAATTTAAACACTTACAGGAATTCCCTGTATACAAATGGTGTATGTTCCTGGTATTGGAAAAAGTATTTATTAGCACCATGGGATGAGAATGGAAATACAAGAACTAAGGAGGCAGCTACTTAAACATTATTTGTGGGAAACCTGGTTTAAATGATAGTGTGAGTATAACAGGCAATTTTAAATATAAGATGATGCAAATATAAAGCATTTAAAATGTTTTGAATATATTTAATGTTTACATAATTATGTGTGATTCACATACAATTAATGTGACAGGGTAACTTTTAAATGTAATAAACCCTTAAAGATCAAGTTGCATGGTCATCTGAGAAGGGTTTAAATGTGTTTGGTAAATCACTGTGTTCTACTTTATGATGAATTCTAAACAGTTAATAAAGACAAAAGCACTAAATACAGTACACCGCACTTTTTATGGTGTGTAACTGGTATCAGGATATGATTTCAGTGTTTATGCCTTAATTGTTTATGGTTTATTTATTTTATACATGATAAGACCAGTGGGAGTTAGTTATCAGAGAGTAATTACTGTGTGTTAATATAATATGATTATTTTTTGAACTGCACATTTTATACATAGCAGAACATTATTCTCAAATAACATGCTCTATTGACATTAATGGAGGTAATTTTTTTAGACTAGATAACTGGTCTCCACTTCACCAATTCAACAAAAATTGCATTATTTTGCCAGGTTTTGTTGTATTAGAGCAATGGCTTCTGTTCCAGTGCGTAATGTATGGGCAGTAAAAAATATAGGAAAATGGAATGACTTTTGAAAGAAGGAAAAAGGGAAATGTGTCTCGTTTTTTTATGTGAAAGTAAAAGCATGGAAGACCTGAATTTTAATTTCTGATTTGAAAGATGACCCCTCTGGTGGTACATCAGTATGAATGGAACATTAATCCAAGTAGCTGATGTTAAGAATACAGCGCATAACTTACTGATTTCTATTCATGTCACCTGATGATATGTAGGAGGCTTCATGAAACAGACCTGTATAGTTAAAATTCTGATGTGGATGCCAGGACATATTTTAATGGATGGAAATTAATAGAAATAAGTAAATATATTTTAAATGTTATTTTTGGATACTGCATGCACAGTGTAAAAAATGTACACAATCACTCTACACATTAGGGAAAATGTCCCAAGTTATCTCGTATGATTGCTTGCTGTGCTTCTATAAGCTTTGTTCATCTCTTCTTCTAGCATATATGTTTCTGTCCTCTACTGACATTTCAACATTTCATACCATGCTCATCAATAACATATAGCATGATATGTTAAAAAACATGAATGCAATGAAAAATATGAACAGTAACACTTCTGATACTGTAAAGGCTTTTTATTTGGACTTTCATTCTGCTTTGATCTTTCTCAGCCGTTTGTCTTTAAGGGAAACCCTGTCTATTTAAAAATGTGTTTCAAAAGTAAAGGTGCCAAAGTAATACTTTAGAAGATAATTATCATATGGCCCAGAGGGGTAGTTGACCTAGGCTATGCCATGTTTTCTTGTCTGTTGTACATTGACGGGTGACATGATATTTCACTTTACTTTTGCAGAATTATTTCACTAAGTTCTTTTGCTGCTCCTGTAGCACAAACAACAAGAAGATCTACCAAGGACATGCCAACCACCCACTCTAATGGACAAGCAAAGAAACTGCATGAAGGTAGAAAATCTAAGACCAGTCCTCAGTCGTACGTTTTTACTGGCAAAATGTGACTTTAATATAACTTCATCTAAGTATGATGGATGCACTGAACAAGTTTTTTTTCTCTTTAACAAACAGGTCTTGTTGAGAAAACAAGACTACTCTCTTCATTCAAAGGATGCCACTGGACTGACTGATGAAAGTCATGGGCCAGGATCTGCCTTTTGTGAAGTCTGTAACAGTAACATTAATACAGGCACGGAGCACAGTGATCACACACTGATATCTGTAAAAATGCAAATCAGTTAATTGCTTCTACAGTGTAAGACCAGATCTTAGCAAATGTTAAGTACCTCCTGTTTTAGTTGTTAAGACTGGGAAACACTAGGCAGTTAAATCTTCTAATACTAACCAGAAAAATTCAGTGGCAGAATAAAAAAAAACAAATTTGTTTCTGCCTGCTGTTTGTGCCAGTAATGTGTCCCTAACTTTGTGCAAACCGAGAGTGCGTGTTTACTGCCTTTCTGATGGCACTTGCTAAGTGCTTTACGGCTTTGAAAGCTGGCAACACATTTAGAGCTTTTTCCTTCTGTAACTAGTAGCACATGGAGCAGAAAAAGCTCCATGCACTACAATGAATTATAATTTGGTCTCCAATCAAAACCCTTTATTATGTCTTCTCAACATGGATGTCAAGACTTACCTCTTCAGTTTCACTCTCGATGTGAAATTTTTGGCGTCCCTGTGTGGAACACATAATAAGATGGTTATGGTCAGTGACCCCCCTCATAATCCTCTGTATATTACATGCAGCTCCATGATTACACTCCAAAATCCAGAAAAAGATAAGTTCTTCCCTAAAACATGACCTGATGTTAACAGCACTTTGGCGTACTTAAAACCTTGCTAAAAGTACTCTTAGCACTTTTAAAAATGGGTTTCATGCTAGGGGTCAACAACAGACAGTGAAGCTGGCAAAGAACAATGTCAGAAGTTAAAACAGCTTTAAAAGGCTGTTAGAATTTCATACCACCACACTTACAAAAAGGGATGCAGAATGAAATATCCAACAGTTTTTAAAAGACATTTTTACCTTCTGCTAGAAGAGTGCTTCATTTCTGCTTGCTGTACAGCTCAACTGTCCCAAAATTTTGCCTCATATTTTTACCTTGCTCCTCATAAACATTGTTGATTTTGTGATTCATCTCCAAGGATTACACTTAATCAGTAATGCCAGACATTAAAGTTTTATACTCTTAACGTTCAAAATAATTCGTACATAACCTGTTGTTCTATAACCTTTTTAAGTGCATTAGAGGAGTATTTAAAAAAAGTCCCTGATTTTGATCCATTGTGCCCCCATTATTTTTGGATTTGTTCAGAGTTACAAAGCAAAGAAGTTGAGTAGTATGTACTGTCTGAAAGCCTTACTGCTTGTTATACTTGTTTTCAATAATACTGGTAAAACATTTCATGCTCCTACATTTTCTCTTTATATGTTTTTCTGTAGCTGTAGTACATGGAGGAAATACAGCTTCATGGACTAAAGAATTATGACTGGGTCTAATCATAACCCCGTTATATGTACAAGGAGGTCAAGAGTCACCTTTCTCAAAGTGAATTTCTTGGCATCTATGTCTCAAACATACAATAAGATGGTTATGATCAGGGACCTGATCATAACCCTCCGTACTGGCAATGAAAGACATCATGATCTGAAGAAGCACAAAGATATAGGGAACCACTAGATGAAAGTATATCATTTTGTTTCTGGATGGAAAGTAACTGAGATGGTTGCTGACAAAGCCCAACAGTTCAGTTCAGCTCTGAAAGTGGTAAAAGCTGAAGTCGTATTTAAATCTTTACTTGTGGAACACAACCCACCCTTTATTACTGGAATCGTCTGCTGAAGCACATGAAAAAACAACAGTTTTCTTGAGATAATGAAGAGGACAAGATAAGCAGATACTAAAACTGCATGCATTGTACAAGATGTCGTGGGTCTAATGTATCAGGGGGACATGACAGCATTTGTTGGAAGCAGCCTTTCTGCATTTTTCTGCATCAGAGCACTGACATGGGGAATAATAAATTCCTTGCGATTCTGTATTTTTTTATTATCTAGGCAAGAGGTCAAAAAGTCTTGTTTGGTTCTTAAACATGAATGTGTGACTGGAAGAGGCACAGAAATATACAAGTGCCTTATGGAAACTCTAAAAATAATCACCACCACTCTGACAAGAAAGTACAGTTGTGTACACTTACCATAAATGTAGATGTTCGAGTGTATTCACTGTTACAGTCTTCACATTTGGGTTATCCCTGCCAGGGTAGCCCTCGGCCAGGTGTCCTCTTTTCTGGGCACCACAAAAAGTCTGGCATAGAAACCTTGGCCTATCTGTTCTGCAGGAACATGCTCTACTACCCTCATAGAGAGCAGGGAAAGGATTTGCTTTTGAACCTCTGCCCACTGGTTTGGTGGTAGATCTGGGAACCCTTTTGGGGTTGGAAGGGTGTGGAAGGAAAATTTGTATCCCCGAGACACTATGTTCAGAACCCAGTGGTCGTTGGAAAAGGTGGCCCAGGTGTTTGCGTGACAGGACAGTTTTCCTCCTGGGGTAAGTGAAGGTGGGCAGAGGGAGGGGGTGGGGGAGGTGAGTCATTACCATAAGGGGATGGCTTATTACTCCCTGGTTTTGAAGTGGAGGTAGTCCACTGCTTAGATCTCTACATTCCCTGTGGCTGCTGTCTGGGGGGGGGGGTCTGGTTCCCTGGGGTCTAGGCTGAACTGGTTTACTGGAAGCAGGAAAGGACCAGTGTTTAGTGGGACAATGCCTGCTGAACCTAGGTGGCTGGACCTGCGAGTAGTCCTTAACTGTTTTCATAGATTTTGCTTTTTCTTCCATCTTTTTAGGACCTCTTCTGCCTTAGTGCCAAATAAGTTATCTTTGTTCAAGGGGGCATCCAACAATTTAGATTTGACATGGTCTGGCAAGGGCTGTTCCTTAAAACATGCATGCCTTCTAATGACAGAATCAGTGACTGCTGCCCTACAAGAAGCTTCTAGGGCATCTAACCCACACTGCAAGGAGTATTTAGTTACTTGACTTGCAGAATGCATTAACTCTTGCAATTCTTTACATTCTGCCCAAGGAGTTCCAGGGTATGTTGCTGAAATTTCAACATATGAAACTGACAATTTAGTGCCCTGATAGCAAGAGTAGCTGAGGTGTATACTTTTTTACCTCATCTGTCCAGTGCTCGGGAATCCCTATCTGAGGGGGTGGGATTCTTAGCAGAGGTTGCTTTAATTCCTTTAGGCCCTTGAGAAATGACCTCAGGGTCAGCAGTAGGATTCTTAAAGAGAAATCTGTGTGAGTCAGGGACTCTATAGTACCTGCCTGGTTTTCTGGGTGCAGGAGGGAGGGTGTCAGGAGTCAAGCTGGATTCCAGGAAAACATCTTCCACAACATCCAGGACTGGGGGTATGGCCAAAGGTCTGTGTTGTGGAAGATCTAGGAATTCCCTGAGTGTCTTTTTAGACTGAGGGTAGTCCGGACTCTCCCACTGGAAATGTTCCCTTAAGGTATACAGGGGTTCCCCAAAGGAAAAATCCTCTGGGGGAGAGGCTAAAGGAATTAAATCCTCTGCATCAGAGTCCTCATAAGTAGGGAGGGGTTGCATGTCTTCATATTCAGATGCATCAGATTCATCTGACTCTTGTTCAGACAGAACTACAGGAGATAGATCTCTTTTCCTTTTGGAGGGGGTAGCTTGGCTTCCCCTGATCAGCATAATAAGGTCTTCTGCCATTTTAAGTATTTGAGACTGAGGCAAGGAAGCAGATGCTTGAGAGTGGGTCGTCGGTTTCTTGGGTGTGGCTCATACCCTGGGCCTTAGAAACTCAATAGTTTTTGAAAGAACAGTAGCCATGAAAGAAGACATCGGTTTGTGTTGAGAATCGGTAGTGTGAAGGACTTCCTCGGAAGCCGGTGCCTGCTCACCGGCTCCAGACCCATCCAAGGTAGAGACTACCGCAGGATCCTTAGTCGGAGAAGAGTTTTGCAGCATACCAGTCTCAGAAAGGGTCTCGGTAGCGGGCTACAAATCCACAGAAGTGGGCATCAGGGGCTGCAAAAGCACCTCACTGAGGACTGGAGAACTGAAGACTAGCTTAACGGAAGCCTCGTTGCAAGGTTTGGACCTGTGCAGTCTGTCTTTGTCTATATCTTTACGTTTTTTCAGATGATCTGCTGTTGGATGGCTTACTGAAGCCATATCAGAGTTCGAGGACTGTAAGCAAAGATATCTGGCTACAATAAGGTCCCAACGACGGATAGTTCTGGCGTTAAACAAAGCATGGAAGCGACAACGGAGGACGTCGTGGTCTGGGCCTAAACAAGTGACGCAATAAGAATGGAAGTCTCAATGTGGTATTTGCTTTCCACAGGCAAGACAATTATTAACTTTTTCTGACATCCGTTAGTGTAAGAAAAAAGGATCTCAATGGGGAACTTATCTTTAGAAGACTTCCAACTTAAATTTGGTAGACGAAAACTCAGGTAGCTGATGACCGGCACTCGTGGGAACTGCTTCTGCTTCGGGCTCCGCAGCAAGACTGATGTAATGGCGTCAGCTGCCTTACTTTATATTACTGATGACATGACATCAGTCCTGGACTGACAGCAACTGTTTACTAAGTCTCTGGTATTCGTGCCGGCCGAGGGCTACCCTGGCAGGGATAACCCAAATGTGATGACTGCAACAGTGAAACACAAAGAACATTTATGGTTGCATACTTGTCAGACAGTGCTGCAGTCATGGCTGGAAACACAATTATGCCCTGTCATCATTAAAGGAGCTCAGTCCAATTTCTTCAACATGAGTTGCTTGTGCTATCTATTGGTCCCTTGCATCAAATCAGGTGTGAAAGGAATGACATCACCTGTAGGCAGCTTACTATCAGACAATGACATTTAATTCCACTTTTTGCATACTGCACAATGGCAACAAATGCTGAAAAGTTTGCATTATTTGTTGACACTGAGCCACTCACTGTTATCTGTCATTTCCATGTCCGTCTCCCCACACACCATGACTGGCCGAGTCAATCTAAAGCCCAAAGTTATGCTTCCAAACAAATGAGACTCACTGACAAAAAAGGAGACTTCATAATGGATGGGCTGAAGATTCAAGAGATAAAACTGGTATTTCTTTTTCCTGAACTATGAAATGGAACCTATCTTTAAAAGTTCATTTTACAGCTGCAGATTAGAGGCAGCCAACAGTGATGTCATAAAATTTGTGCACATTACTGAAACCACCAGCACCTAACAAATTTGTAGAGAACATCTTTGTCAGCAGTAATCCTATTCCGGAGTTTAAGAATAATGTTATGCGGCAAATTAATGCTGGGCCTGATACTGCAACATATTTGCAAGAAAATGGTGATGATGATGTTGTGCTGTAATTAAGCCACCTTCTTTAAGAAAATGAAAATGTTGCAGGCCTCCTGAAAATGAAAAAAAAAAGGATATTGGAGAACCTGTACTATAAAACATTTGTAGTTGACTGGACCCTTCCAGGAAATTTTACTTCTGGAAATTATAGTTGTGGAAAGCACTGGAAGTCAAGTTGGGTTTTGCAAAACAAAAATGTGATGGAGCCAGCTAATGGATGAATTTGTAATATACCACATCAGTCACATCAAGTGACTGCAGCAGCAACGTCACAACTCTAAAAGAGATGGATGTTCCCTCAGCACTGGTCAACAGGCCCACACAGTCATGTAGTGTAAGAAATGCATATCTTTAAATAGTTCATGCTAACACATTCTTTTGTGAACCAGAACAAGCATTCAGCATGGTCGAAAAAGGACAAAAAAGCTGAGACAGTAGTTAAATGTCAGAACACTCAATTCATTACTAGTAATCAAAATGATTGAGGGCAATGACTAATTCTCTGTGAAGCAAGCCAACAACCATTGCTTTATTTTACTTGTATACCAGTTTAGTGTCTCCTGTAGTTTTTCCTATAGTCAGCCATAGGCATTGGGCATCAATCCCTTTCTCCCATTTTGTAAATGGTGTCAGGCAGACACATCAGTGACCATCACCAAGAAACAATGCTCACACCTCTGGATGGCGAGCCCTGCTGCTCATTGTTCCTTACCCCACATACACATACATACAGACAGACAGAGAGACAGAGACACACACACACACGTCAGTCCACACTCACACCTACAGCCAATTTAGATTAGCCAATCAACCTGCTGTGTCTTTGGAATGTGGAGGGAAACTGGAGAACCCAGAGAAATCCCACACAATCAAAGGGAAGACATACAGATGCTGGCACAGAAGGCACTCCAGCTGAGAAATGAATAGGTAAAGCTTAAAAAAAAGGATTATCTTGATTTAATGTCATTTATTTCTTTTTTTTAAGTTTTCAAACTTCTATTTCTGAGTAGTGGAATAGGGAAAGGTTATGCATTTATGCATGCATATTTTATGCTAATTAGTCACCCAGACTTGTGTTGAAATGGACCTATTTTATGTCCAGATTTTTGATGTCAACAGGTTGAAATGTACAACACAGTTAACCCCCACCAAGTCAGTTACTGAATCAGCCACCCCTGTTCATAAGTTTTAGGAACTGTTCTATACTTCACTTTAATAATCTTCCACTCTTAGCCAAGGTCCACTTTTACCCATTAACCACATACATTACATTTACTCTTTCCCATTAAGAACATATCTTCTATCACTCTACTCCCCACTATGAGAATAATATGAGCATTCTACTTTCTTTTGATACACAAATTTTTAGAACTGCAACACCTTTTTTTCCATAGTTCCTGAATTCATTACAGTTCCACTATGTAAACATTTTATCTTCCATTCCTAGCCTTATTCAGGTAACTTACCATCAGTGAAGTTTTTGTATTTGCAAGTTATGCACTGTCCACACCATCCTTACTACTTTCAAACTCTCTCTACATGTATCCTACAAAAATCTTCCAACTTTTTAAGCATATCATAGCGAAATTCCTCACTCTTCAGTCCTATGCACATTGTTTTACTTCCCCCAACAGTGTTTCTATTCCACTAGACCTTCCCTAGCTACCATTCTTCTTCTGTCCTATATGTTACTTTAAACTGTCATACATAAGCTAATTCTGCTTGGCAAAACTCACACGCCACCCAAACTCTTCAAACCCCTAAAATGCTTGAGAAAGAATTCCTTCATATCAGCATCATAGGACAATATAACAAAAAGGGGTATAGCCCAGACTATGAACAGATAACCAGGAATGGATGAAAAAATCTACGTGATGGACAAGGAATATGAAAACAACTTCTTCTTCTTCTCCTTTCAGCTTTTCTGGTTAGGGGTCACCGCTGAGCAACAACGGTTAGTAGAACAATTGGCAGTGGTGTGTTACTGTGTCAAGTTGCCGGCCTGTCACAAAACCTTCCACAGAAAACAATGAGATAAAAAACTTCCAAAAGTCGCTGAAGGTGGTGAAGACAAAGAATAAAATTGCAACAAGTTAAGACTTCAGAGCACCACCACGTCAACAGGATTATTCTGATTCCAATAAAGCGACCAAATAAAAATAAGTGTTTATTGAAAATCAAACACTTAAAAACACACTGTATAAAAATAAAAATCGATAAGCACTTTCGGCTACTCAGCCTTCATCAGATCGTAAATCTCCTATCTAAAACACCATTTAAAAAGAAGTAGTCATCCAATCAAATTTCTGATTCTAACATAATAAAAATAAATAACCAATGATTGTGTTTAAAAACATTGATTTCTTATAGGAACAAAAATAGAATTAACATCAATCAAAAGAACAGAATAAATTCCGTTCAATATAATTACGGCTTTTGGACAATACGCTAAAGCCAATCACTATGGTTGGATTAGCATAACAGGAATTCACGACATATCCTGTCTAGCTGCAAAAAACAGCTAGCTATCATCATTAGCCGAAAAATAAAAATAGAAATAAAAGCAATGTATACAACATACGTAACAAATCATAAGCATCATAAAAACACTGCATATGACTCAAACAGTAAATGATCACAAACAGCACATAAGCGCTGTAAACAACATGAGTGCTAAGTCGCCTGCAAAAAACACAGTAACTACCGTGTTTAATAATCAGCCTATGGTATTAGTGCATTTGGCTGAACAACCAATAAAAGAGGCAAACTCAACTCTTCTCAAAAGGCCAATCAAAGGATAGCCAACGGCACTTAATCTATATATCATTTCTCAACCAAAAATAATGAATATACATCTCTCCTTACAAATCAATCAAAAAAGGGGGAAATTGATCTTTGGATGGTAACACTAAGTCGCCAGCAAAAACACAGTAACTCCTGTGTTTAATAATCAACCTATAGTATTAGTACATTTTGCTGAGCAACCAATAGAGGAAGCAAACTCAACTCTTCTCAAAAGGCCAATCAAAGAATATTCAACAGCACCTAATCTACATATCATTTCTCAGCCACAAATAATGAATATGCTGCTCTTATTACAAGTCAATCAAGAAAGGGGGGCAAATAATCTTTGAATAATACGTTGAGGCCAATCTCTATAAGTAGATTAACATCGCAACTGTCCAGCAAGTATTCAGGACATATTCTGCCTTATTGCTAATGACCACTTATCATCAATCAAAGAACATAAACAGAATGTGAGTAAGACTGCATGCAAAAAATCACATGCATCATAACATTGTGCGTGATTCAGATGTTGGATGATTTTAGAGGTTAACAATGTAAAGAATCACATAAGCATTACAAATCAATTAATCACTAAATAATTCTCGAATGAAAACAAACATCATAATCAGTTCATCGCTGGTAAAAACACATAATCTTATGTGTTTGATGAGCAGCCTATAGCTTTCATTCAGCGATGGCTACAAAAAGCCACTTAAGCCTATGCAGAGATGAATAATGTGAACACCACAAAAATCGCTGCATATAGCTAAAGTGAAATTATCGAAAAACATATAGTCCATGTTTATATATTTAAAATCAGTCAAATAACATGTTTACTTGGTTGCTTTATTGGAATCAGAATAATCCTGTTGCCATGGTGGTGCTCTGATGTCTTTACTTGCCGCAACCTTCCACAGAAAGCACACACATGCACACACACACAACTAGGGCCAATTTAGAGAGTGTCGAGTCCACCTCTAGCATGTCTATGGAATGTGGGAGGAAAACGGAGCACCCGGAGGAAACCCATGTGACTGCAGGAAGGACATGCAGACTCTGCACAGAAGGCACCCCAGCCAAGAATCAAACCAGGGAACCTCTTGCTGTTTGGTGTCAATGCTAATTACTGCATCAGAGGCCTTTCACAAGGAATATGAAAACATGAGTGTCTAATGCTGGCTTACCCATTCTGGAGGAGGAAAAATGTAAGGTCTGCTGTACTGCTGCCACCTAATGGAAAAAGAGGTATATGGCACATAACATCTGGATGCCAACATGCTCTTAACTCTGCCAAGCCAAATCTACATGGTAGCGTCAAGTAGTATGTGCAGAGAGGCACATACTCTCAGATGTAGGCAAAGCAGTCCAGAACATCTATCAGCTTTGCATATCAGCCATCAGGGGAAAAGGTTAGGCCTAGTAAAAAGGGAATCCTAAGACTGCCTGAACAATGGCAGTTCCACGGCAGGTTCTCTCTGGGTGAAAGGGAATGAATGGGTAAGGTAGATGCAGAATCTATGTGACCTGTCTGCTAAATGAGATTAAAAAAAAAAAACAATTAACTCGTCATTTTTAGACTTTTTTTCTAGCATGTTCTCAAGCACCTATCTCACTTTCCCACCCATGATTTACCAGGAACTGCCCATCTTCTCGTCTTTGTGCCCTTTTTGACTCTACCTCAAACTGTCAAGCAAAGAATATCCTTTTCACCTTTTCCCAAACTTCCCATACAAAAATGGCCAATAAGGGTCTGAGATGGGTTATCTCCTATATGGCCTTGTTTGTCAGTACTAAATCATGGAAGCCTGACACCTCCAAATCCCATGTTGATGGACAACCTAAATCACCCCTTCCCTCAAGGTACACACTATCATATATTGCTTTAAATCTCTAATGGCCCATAATCAGATTAACACAAAGTGTGTCATATCAAGTGTAATACAAGTGGCAATACCATCATCCTCACTACTACCATTCTCTCAAGCAAAAAAATACACATTCCTATTCCAAATAATATAGTTCCCATCTTCTCCATAAAACCTCTAGCATTTTCCTACCTTTAATTATGGTTTGGTATACCTTTAATCCTAGACACATCATCTCCATCTTTGACTATAGGAATCCTCCAAACAATCCGCAAAGATTACCACAATGGACTTGTACTTCCAAGATGGCTGCACACTGAGTAACCGCTTATTTCTAGCTCTTCCAGTGTGAAAACAGAAACTCAGCAGAGAAGGCCAATAGACTTGTGTTTATGGGTAAATTTCAATAACTGGTTGGTAAGTGCACTGCCTGGATGACAAGAAAAAAGAAATACAGAGGACCTGGAAAAAAATCAGCTACAAAAAGTGAGGAAAAAACACTGACTGGTGAAAGTACTGCAGTTTTTCAGTAAAAAGCAATGCAATTGCCAGACATGACTTCCAGTAACCTACAGGAAGACATAAGACAACTGCACACAGACCTGGTTAAAATAAATGAACATTGATGGAGTACATCAACACAAACAACAAAAGGTTGGGAAAAATTGAAGCAGCATTAAACAGATATTCAGATGAGGTGATAAAGCTGCAAAACGTAAAGGCTGAAATGAAGAAAAGACTGGCTGAATATGATACTGCTCAGGAAGACACATTTAAAAAATAATAGAATTAGAGGACACAGCACTTAGGGAAAACTTGAGATTTTCAGCTATACCAGAGAAGTTGGAAGGAACAGACATCATTCATTTTATGAAAGCACAAATAAGAAACTGGCTGGTATTCCACAGAAAGAGCTGTTTGTTGAAAGGGCACATTTTGTGTATGCTCCAAACCGGGCTATGAGAAAGCAACCTAGATCTTTAATAGTAAAGATGAAATCCTACCAGCAGATGGAGCTGATTTTGACAAAACTGTACCAGAAAGACAAAGTACTAAAAGTGGGAGAGACAGCACTGTGTTTGTGGAGAATGATTACTCACTGTAGACCAGGCAGAAGAGAAGCAAAATAATTCCACTATTCAGGGAATGTCAAGATGCAAGTGTGAGATTCAGACTGTTGAACCCAGTTGTCTTCAAGGTATTCTTCCCTGGCAGGACAAAATCAGTTTTTGATGAAGTACATGCTGAGGAGGAAATACAGAAGGAGACTCGGCTTCTTGTTCTTTTGGTAATAAAGACCACACAGAGACCATACCTGTAAAACCGTATCCAATGTTTCAATGGAAAATGCTAGAGAGAAGGAAGAGAGCATGAGAGTTGACTAGAAAAACTGAGAGTATGTTGAAAATGAAGCAGAGATAGGATTGGGGCAATGGAGATGAACAGGAATAAAACCAGTAACAATGTGGATTTACAATGCAATAATTATATTTGTGAAATATGACAGAAGAAAATCTAGAAAAAATTGGACTTTTTCAGAATTTGTTGGACTTCTGGGGACTCTAAAGCATATGCTCTACTTCTTATCATTAATGTTTGGAAAAGTGCTTTAGGGAAAGGAAGAGGAGGGAGAAAGTTAACTATTTTTTTCTTAAATAGTATTATTTTTGTGGTGTGTGGTTTTCTTTACATTCTATAAAGTAAAGTTTTGTCAGTTATTTTTTAAAGGTAATAGGGATTTTAAACTTCTTTTTTTTCATTTTGTTCTCCCTTTTTCTGTTTCTCCTTGTTCAGTTTAAAGAAATGTAGGCACTGCAATATAAAGTAAAAAGCCTGGTTAAAAATTAATGTGCCTTTTCTCATTCCTGCATAGGGCAATGACTGGATTAATGATCTTAGAGTGACTTGGCAACATGATTTAAGAGAGCAAGTAAATTAAAAAGAATACTGATTATTATTAGACTTTTTTCTAGAAAATACATGTTTGCTTAGTAGCAATTCTGCATCTGCAATCTAATAAAGAGAAACTGGCTACAGTTTGGTGGAGACTGACTGGCTGAGAAAAAAAGAGAGAAACTAACTAGGACATAATGCTCTCTGAAAGCATACAGGGGTTTTCCCAGCTGGGAGAGCTGTAAAGCTAAGACACAACCAATAAGCACTTAGTAGAATAACAGTTTTAGCATGCATAACCCTTCTTTTAGGTTAAATCAACTCTGTCAGTATGGCTGTGAGTTTGGGACTTTTGTTCCTATTAGGAGGATAAAACTTAAATATTTGAAGATGTACATGGTTTTGTCTGTTAGTATTAAGTTAATAGGTGTTAGGGGGTATTAGAAGAGTGTTTGTGTTTTTTTTTTGTTTGAGGGCTTTCAATAAAACAAAAAAATTGCAAGATGCAACATAGGCTCAAATGGATATGACAGGAAACAAGTGTATAGTTAAACCTGCTAAACAGTGTATGCATGTAACACAAAAGCTGGAGCTAGACATTTAACAAACAAGGTGTTATACATAAAAGGTGGAAATAATGTTAATGCAATGATGCTTTCTGTAATGTCTTTAAATGTCAACAGTCTTGCAGAAAAATGCAAAAAGTATTAAAAATGGAGAGTGCAAATAGCTATGTTACAGGAGATACACTTAGAAAAAAATGAACAGATGAATTTGATAAAGAAAGATTTTCAGGATGGTTATTCAGTGGAATACTTGGGACAAAGGAAAAGAGGACTACTTATTTTAACTGCAAGAGGAGCTCCAATAGTGATAGAAGATGATAAAAAAGATAATAATGGCAGCTTTTAATGTTAATGGGGCTAGTGACAAGGGAGAAGGATTACACTGGCATGTATTTATATTCCACCTAAAACTGATGGAATGGAGCTTAAGAAAATTTTGGGAGAAATAATCAAGTTTTCAGCAAGGAATATTACTTATAGGTGGGGACTGGAATGTGATTTGGAGCAGTGAAGATGTGTCTGGGGGCCCAGAAGGAAAAGTATAACAAAGGAGGGTCGATTTGTGAAGAAATCTAAGAAAATATTTGGCATGGAAGATCAGTAATAGGAGTTCGGAGTGAATTTACATGTTATTCTCCAAGATATTAAAAGTGGGCTAGGCTATACAGAATTTATATTTCACAAGAACATGTGCATTTAATTGAAGGTCTTGATACACACCGAATAACTATTTTAGATAGTGAGCCAATAATAACTAAACTAAAAATACAGGGTAATGAAATAAAAATGAAGCTACAATTAAAGGAATAATTAAAATATATTACATGATAACTATAACAATTAATAAGAGGAGGCTAAAAAGGATTTGGAAGAAAGATTGGATAAGCACTTCACAAAGAAACAATGGGAGGATATATTTATGCCTCCCAGATATGCAGCAAAATCCAAAAGAATTAGGATTTTTGATTGGATTTGTTTACATAAATATTTTTATACCCCAAGTAGACTCCAAAGAATTTTTCCAAAGGTAGATAGCAAAAGTTGGAGGTGTGATGGGGAGCTGGGTGGGCAAAATGGTGTGGCAAGGGAGATGATTTATCTGAGATATGATACAGAGTCGGAATTGCCTAGACATGGTAAGGTCTTGCTGTCTCTAATTATGGTGGCTGACAAAAAAGTAATTACTAGAAAATGGATATCAAAATCTAAACCATCTATATTAAAAGTAGTGAGTATAGTAACAGAGATAAAACAGCTGGAAATGAGATCTTTAGAAAAAGACAGGAGCAAACTACATAGGAAAATATGGGAATTGTGGGAACAATATATACAGGGGAGGAATGAGGTTTAAAAGAAGGCAGGACTTAAATGAGCTATGTAATATTTGACTGAAAATGATTGGGTAAATTATAAGTGATGTATAATGTTTGCAACTGGGAGTATGACAGTATGGTTTGAGATGTAAAATGCTTGCAACTATGATTGTGTCTATGTGGTTTGTTTTCATTTATATAAATGTACGATTGCTTATGTCATAAGTGAACATTTGATAAAGATGTTTCTTGTTTAGAAAAGGGGCAAGAATTGAATAAATTATGTAATGTTGCTTAGGTTATATGATACATAGCAATATAACTTGTTAATACAGTTTGATTACTTTTATATACACGTAAATGCATTTATGTCACAAAGTGATAATTCAATAAAGGTATTTAAAAAGAAAGACTATCACAATGGTACCAGTATAGACTTAGATGGATGGTAACTTAAATTCCAAAATTAAAGGTACAGGGGCTGTAAAAGGATCTATATGTTTTTTGTCCTCCCAACAAGAGAACCTCTTCCATTTGCTTGCAAAAGTTTCCCAGTCATCTTTTTGTGTAAGGAAACCAAAATGTGATGTACTGCAGGGGATAATTCTGGAAGCCTGGCTAAGATTGGAAGTGGAGTAACCAAGCCGTCAGCGTGAGGCTCTGAAGAGCAGGATGCAGCGTTCCTGACTGATGTGTCAGAAGATCCGGCACTGGGTTCAGGATCCATGGGTCCTCCTGAAAGTGAGGCCAAAGGAAGGGGAACCAAATCTGATGAAGCTAATGAGGACAAATGAGAATTAATCCACGACTCAATGACTTGGTTTTCTGAATAACCTTCAGAATCAATAGAAACGGGGGGAAAGTATAAGGAAGTCCCGGGGGCCAATCGGTGACTCTCCCGGAGGAGAAATGATGGCAAAGTAGTTGCTGCATTTGGCACTGAAAGGAGTGGCAAAAAGGTTGCAGCAAGGCTGGTCCCATTTGCAAAAAATTTGATTAGCAACTTCCTGACTTAGGGACCACTCATGAGGCATGAGAATTGCTCTGCTTAGCCTGTCTGCTATTACGTTGGATTTCCATGGGATGTGCATTGCCGTCAGAAAGCACCAAGAAGAAATTGCCCATTGCCAAACTCTCTGGGCCTCTTGACATAGGGGATAGGATCTGGTTCCTCCCTATTTGTTGATGTACCATACCACCGACATATTGTCTGTTTGAATTGCAATAGTCCCCATGGGAAGAGAGTTCTGAAATGCTTGCAACACTAGAAGCATTGCCCTCATCTCTAGGACATTGATGTGCAAATGGTACTTGTGATCTTTCCAGACCCCTTGGACAGTCTGTACCAGATAATGCCTCCCCCATTTGGGATGCATCCATGGTTACTGGAGCAACAGGTTGGGGAAGTACGAACGGTTTGCCCATTGTTACCTGAGTGAACTGAAGCCAACAAAGTAGGTCCCTTTTGCAGGCATCCGTAATGAGAATCTTGTGAGATATGGATAACTCCTGTATGGACCATTGAGCCAAGAGTAGCCATTGTAATATCTGCATGTGTAGTCGTGTCAGTGGGACTAGTGTTATTACTGCTGCCATTGAGCCTAAGACCTTGAGGACAAATTTTGCTTGCAGCATTTTCTTTTTGAGTAGGATAGATACTTGACTGTGTAGCATTTGTAATCTGTCTTGAGGCAATTTTGCTACCATATCATTTATGTTTAAACCTGCACCTATAAAGGCAATGCACTGTGATGGTAACAAGGCAGATTTTTCTGTATTTATAGTACTGCCTAGATCTGAGCAGAGTTGGATGGCGGAGTCTGTGGATATGATTAGTAGGTGCTTGGTGGTGGCAGTCAAAAGCCAGTCATCTAAATATGGAAACACCTGGAATCCTTGATATCTCAGATGAGCCTTGACTACTGCCATGCATTTGGTAAACACTCTGGGGGCTGGAGTGTGAGCAAAGGGCAGAGCTCTGAACTGGTAATGACTGACACCTAGCCGGAAGTGTAAATATCTTCTGGAGTGCCTGTCCGTCTTTATGTGGTAGTATGGTCCTGAAGATCTAAAGAGCACATCCAATTGTCTTGTCCCAGAAAAAGGAGTATAGACTGCATTGTTACTATCCAGAACTTTGCCTTCTTTACAACTTGTTTAATCTGCTGAGATCCAATATTGGTCTCCAGTCCCCTGTATTTTTTGGAACTAAAAAGAACCTTGAGTAAATTCCGGATCCAATCTGGTCTGTGGGGACTTCTTGGATGACTCTTTTTTTTTCTAGCAACCTTTGAATTTCTAGGGTTGCTTGATCCCTTTGACTGGGTGGAATGTCTGGGGTAGACTTTGACGGACGGGCTGGGCAGTAGAAAGGAATGTTGTATCCCCTGGATATAATGGACTGTACCCATTTTTCTTGAATCAATTTCAGCCAGGCTTCTGGGTACAGAGATATTCTTCCCCCGACTGCCTCCAGAGGTGGACAGTCGGGCATCCTTTCAGGAGTGCTGGAAAGGCCAACCAGAGAATGTATCTCTGTTCCCTGGTTCTGCGGACCTCCCCGCTGCATGGATGGCGTCTTCCATTGTTATTCCCCCCTCTGTCCCTGGGGGAAGGATCACCACGAGCATCCGGCGAGAGCCCTATGGACTTCTGGAACCACATTTTCCCGCACTTTTGACCTTTAGGATAAGGTCTGTTGGGGCAGAAGAACACACTCTTGATGGCAGATAGAGTCTTGCCATCTTGTTGGCTCCTGGTGAGAGTCTCTTTTACTTTTGGCCCAAACAAGGGTGAGCCATCAAAAGGGGCTTCAATAAAGGAAGATCTAAAGGGTTCAGCAAACTCGCAAAGGCACATATAGGAATGTCTCCTAAGAGCTATTCCTGTGCCTACTGCCCTGCTTGCTCCATGGACTGCGTAGGAAATGAGGCGCATGGAGGAGTTTGTGATAGAAGTTAAGGTTGCAAGCTGGGAATTTATCTTATCCAATAACCCCTGGGTTGTAGCACCTTGTAGAGGATCTCCCAGCTCTTTCAGGAGATCCCTCTGGAGTCGGGTAAAATGTGATAAGTAATTCAGTGACCGTAAGGTAAAGGCCGCTGAGGAGAACATATGCTTCCCATATCTGTCCATCGTATGAGACTCCTTATTCGACGGACAGACAGATGCAGAAATTTCAGCTAACTCCTTCTTTGTGGCCGCTGCCACCACCATCACATCTACTGGAACTCCCTTTGTTAAATATTTGGCCTCCTCAGAATGGAGTCCACTGACTCCAGAGGGTCCCACACCTTCTGACTCACAACACCCATGAGCGGATCGAAGAGTGAAGACAACCAAGAGGTGGAGGGGCGAGAGCCAAATGCCTCCAGGTATACCGACTCATCCTCAGAAGGGGAGAGGGATTTACAGTCACCCATCTGCTTAAGGATCTCAAGGATGTCTGAAAAAGAGACATCCTCATAAGGCAACCGTGGGGAGCCTTCCGAATCCTCTAAGTCAGTATCAGAGGTTACAGACTCTGGGGAATCTATGTGCTTCCTCTTACACTGTTTCTTCCAAGGGAACGCCTCGGTGGGATGTTCCAGGGAGATGTCAGAAGAGGAGGTTCCACCCACTGGGTTTTTCTGGGGCACTGACTCTCTACTCTGGGGTGGATGGAGGGA